>NW_027362765.1:356157980-356432825 GCF_046119375.1 Phyllobates terribilis
GACTGTATAAATCTGTATGTAGTGAGCTCCCCCTAGTGGTGACTGTATAGATCTGTATGTAGTGAGCTCCCCCTAGTGGTGGCTGTATAGATCTGTATGTAGTGAGCTCCCTCTAGTGGTGACTGTATAAATCTGCATGTAGTGAGCTCCCACTAGTGGTGACTGTATAAATCTGTATGTAGTGATCTCCCCCTAGTGGTGGCTGTATAAATCTGTATGTAGTGAGCTCCCCCTAGTGGTGACTGTATAGATATGTATGCAGTGAGCTCCCCCTAGTGGTGGCTGTATAAATCTGTATGTAGTGAGCTCCCCCTAGTGGTGACTGTATAGATCTGTATGCAGTGAGCTCCCCCTAGTGGTGGCTGTATAAATCTGTATGTAGTGAGCTCCCTCTAGTGGTGGCTGTATAAATCTGTATGTAGTGAGCTCCCTCTAGTGGTGACTGTATAAATCTGTATGTAGTGAGCTCCCCCTAGTGGTGTCTGTATAAATCTGTATGTAGTGAGCTCCCACTAGTGGTGACTGTATAAATCTGTATGTAGTGAGCTCCCTCTAGTGGTGACTGTATAAATCTGTATATAGTGAGCTCCCACTAGTGTTGACTGTATAAATCTGTATGTAGTGAGCTCCCTCTAGTGGTGACTGTATAAATCTGTATGTAGTGAGCTCCCCCTAGTGGTGACTGTATAAATCTGTATGTAGTGAGCTCCCCCTAGTGGTGACTGTATAAATCTGTATGTAGTGAGCTCCCTCTAGTGGTGACTGTATAAATCTGTATGTAGTGAGCTCCCACTAGTGTTGACTGTATAAATCTGTATGTAGTGAGCTCCCTCTAGTGGTGACTGTATAAATCTGTATGTAGTGAGCTCCCCCTAGTGGTGACTGTATAAATCTGTATGTAGTGAGCTCCCCCTAGTGGTGACTGTATAAATCTGTATGTAGTGAGCTCCCTCTAGTGGTGACTGTATAAATCTGTATGTAGTGAGCTCCCACTAGTGTTGACTGTATAAATCTGTATGTAGTGAGCTCCCTCTAGTGGTGACTGTATAAATCTGTATGTAGTGAGCTCCCACTAGTGTTGACTGTATAAATCTGTATGTAGTGAGCTCCCTCTAGTGGTGACTGTATAAATCTGTATGTAGTGAGCTCCCACTAGTGTTGACTGTATAAATCTGTATGTAGTGAGCTCCCTCTAGTGGTGACTGTATAAATCTGTATGTAGTGAGCTCCCCCTAGTGGTGGCTGTATAAATCTGTATGTAGTGAGCTCCCACTAGTGTTGACTGTATAAATCTGTATGTAGTGAGCTCCCACTAGTGTTGACTGTATAAATCTGTATGTAGTGAGCTCCCTCTAGTGGTGACTGTATAAATCTGTATGTAGTGAGCTCCCCCTAGTGGTGGCTGTATAAATCTGTATGTAGTGAGCTCCCACTAGTGTTGACTGTATAAATCTGTATGTAGTGAGCTCCCTCTAGTGGTGACTGTATAAATCTGTATGTAGTGAGCTCCCCCTAGTGGTGACTGTATAAATCTGTATGTAGTGAGCTCCCACTAGTGGTGACTGTATAAATCTGTATGTAGTGAGCTCCCCCTACTGTTGACTGTATAAATCTGTATATAGTGAGCTCCCTCTAGTGGTGACTGTATAAATCTGTATGTAGTGAGCTCCCTCTAGTGGTGACTGTATAAATCTGTATGTAGTGAGCTCCCCCTAGTGGTGACTGTATAAATCTGTATGTAGTGAGCTCCCCCTAGTGGTGACTGTATAGATCTGTATGTAGTGAGCTCCCCCTAGTGGTGGCTGTATAGATCTGTATGTAGTGAGCTCCCTCTAGTGGTGACTGTATATATCTGTATGTAGTGAGCTCCCCCTAGTGATGGCTGTATAAATCTGCGTGTAGTGAGCTCCCACTAGTGGTGACTGTATAAATCTGTGTGTAGTGAGCTCCCCCTAGTGGTGACTGTATAAATCTGCGTGTAGTGAGCTCCCTCTAGTGGTGACTGTATAAATCTGTATGTAGTGAGCTCCCTCTAGTGGTGACTGTATAAATCTGTATGTAGTGAGCTCCCCCTAGTGGTGACTGTATAAATCTGTATGTAGTGAGCTCCCCCTAGTGGTGACTGCATAAATCTGTATGTAGTGAGCTCCCTCTAGTGGTGACTGTATAAATCTGTATGTAGTGAGCTCCCCCTAGTGGTGACTGTATAGATCTGTATGTAGTGAGCTCCCCCTTGTGGTGGCTGTATAGATCTGTATGTAGTGAGCTCCCTCTAGTGGTGACTGTATAGATTTGTATGTAGTGAGCTCCCCCTAGTGATGGCTGTATAAATCTGCATGTAGTGAGCTCCCACTAGTGGTGACTGTATAAATCTGTATGTAGTGATCTCCCCCTAGTGGTGGCTGTATAAATCTGTATGTAGTGAGCTCCCCCTAGTGGTGACTGTATAGATCTGTATGCAGTGAGCTCCCCCTAGTGGTGGCTGTATAAATCTGTATGTAGTGAGCTCCCCCTAGTGGTGACTGTATAGATCTGTATGCAGTGAGCTCCCCCTAGTGGTGGCTGTATAAATCTCTATGTAGTGAGCTCCCACTAGTGGTGACTGTATAAATCTGTATGTAGTCATCTCCCTCTAGTGGTGACTGTATAGATCTGTATGTGGTGAGCTCCCTCTAGTGGTGGCTGTATAAATCTGTATGTAGTGATCTCCCTCTAGTGGTGGCTGTATAAATCTGTATGTAGTGATCTCCCTCTAGTGGTGGCTATATAAATCTGTATGTTATGTAGTGATCTCCCTCTAGTGGTAGCTGTATAAATCGGTATGTAGTGAGCCCCCTCTAGTGGTGGCTGTATAAATCTGTATGTAGTGAGCTCACCCTAGTGGTGACTGTATAAATCTGTATGTAGTGAGCTCACCCTAGTGGTGACTGTATAAATCTGTATGTCGTGAGCTCCCTCTAGTGGTGGCTGTATAAGTCTGTATGTAATGAGCTCCTCCTAGTGGTGGCTGTATAAATCTGTATGTAGTGAGGTCCCTCTAGTGGTGGCTGTACAAATCTGTATGTAGTGAGCTCCCTCTAGTGGTGGCTGTATAAATCTGTATGTAGTGAGCTCCCTCTAGTGGTGGCTGTATAAATCTGTATGTTATGTAGTGATCTCCCTCTAGTGGTGGCTGTATAAATCTGTATGTAGTGAGCTCCCCCTAGTGGTGACTGTATAAATCTGTATGTAGTGAGCTCCCTCTAGTGGTGGCTGTATAAATCTGTATGTAGTGAGCTCCCTCTAGTGGTGGCTGTATAAATCTGTATGTAGTGATCTCCCTCTAGTGGTGACTGTATAAATCTGTATGTAATGAGCTCCCCCTAGTGGTGGCTGTATAAATCTGTATGTAGTGATCTCCCTCTAGTGGTGGCTGTATAAATCTGTATGTTATGTAGTGATCTCCCTCTAGTGGTGGCTGTATAAATCTGTATGTAGTGAGCTCCCTCTAGTGGTGGCTGTATAAATCTGTATGTTATGTAGTGATTTCCCTCTAGTGGTGGCTGTATAAATCTGTATGTAGTGAGCTCCCTCTAGTGGTTGCTGTATAAATCTGTATCTTATGTAGTGATCTCCCTCTAGTGGTGGCTGTATAAATCTGTTTGTAGTGATCTCCCTCTAGTGGGGGCTGTATAGATCTGGATGTAGTGAGCTCCCCCTAGTGGTGCCTGTATAGATCTGTATGTAGTGAGCTCCCCTTAGTGGTGGCTGTATAAATCTGTATGTAGTGAGCTCCCTCTAGTGGTGGCTGTATAAATCTCTATGTAGTGAGCTCCCACTAGTGTTGACTGTATAAATCTGTATGTAGTGATCTCCCTCTAGTGGTGACTGTATAGATCTGTATGTGGTGAGCTCCCTCTAGTGGTGGCTGTATAAATCTGTATGTAGTGATCTCCCTCTAGTGGTGGCTGTATAAATCTGTATGTAGTGATCTCCCTCTAGTGGTGGCTATATAAATCTGTATGTTATGTAGTGATCTCCCTCTAGTGGTAGCTGTATAAATCGGTATGTAGTGAGCTCCCTCTAGTGGTGGCTGTATAAATCTGTATGTAGTGAGCTCACCCTAGTGGTGACTGTATAAATCTGTATGTAGTGAGCTCACCCTAGTGGTGGCTGTATAAATCTGTATGTAGTGAGCTCCCTCTAGTGGTGGCTGTATAAATCTGTATGTAGTGAGCTCCCTTTAGTGGTGGCTGTATAAATCTGTATATTATGTAGTGATCTCCCTCTAGTGGTGACTGTATAAATCTGTATGTAGTGAGCTCACCCTAGTGGTGTCTGTATAAATCTGTATGTCGTGAGCTCCCCCTAGTGGTGGCTGTATAAATCTGTATGTAGTGAGCTCTCCCTAGTGGTGTCTGTATAAATCTGTATGTAGTGAGCTCCCACTAGTGGTGACTGTATAAATCTGTATGTAGTGAGCTCCCTCTAGTGGTGACTGTATAAATCTGTATGTAGTGAGCTCCCACTAGTGTTGACTGTATAAATCTGTATGTAGTGAGCTCCCTCTAGTGGTGACTGTATAAATCTGTATGTAGTGAGCTCCCCCTAGTGGTGACTGTATAAATCTGTATGTAGTGAGCTCCCACTAGTGGTGACTGTATAAATATGTATGTAGTGAGCTCCCTCTACTGGTGACTGTATAAATCTGCATGTAGTGAGCTCCCCCTAGTGGTGACTGTATAAATCTGTATGTAGTGAGCTCCTCCTAGTGGTGGCTGTATAAATCTGTATGTAGTGAGCTCCCCCTAGTGGTGACTGTATAAATCTGTATGTAGTTAGCTCCCCCTAGTGGTGACTGCATAAATCTGTATGTAGTGAGCTCCCCCTAGTGGTGACTGTATAGATCTGTATGTAGTGAGCTCCCCCTAGTGGTGGCTGTATAGATCTGTATGTAGTGAGCTCCCCCTAGTGGTGACTGTATAAATCTGTATGTAGTGAGCTCCACCTAGTGGTGACTGTATAGATCTGTATGTAGTGAGCTCCCCCTAGTGGTGGCTGTATAGATCTGTATGTAGTGAGCTCCCTCTAGTGGTGACTGTATAAATCTGCATGTAGTGAGCTCCCACTAGTGGTGACTGTATAAATCTGTATGTAGTGATCTCCCCCTAGTGGTGGCTGTATAAATCTGTATGTAGTGAGCTCCCCCTAGTGGTGACTGTATAGATCTGTATGCAGTGAGCTCCCCCTAGTGGTGGCTGTATAAATCTGTATGTAGTAAGCTCCCCCTAGTGGTGACTGTATAGATCTGTATGCAGTGAGCTCCCCCTAGTGGTGGCTGTATAAATCTGTATGTAGTGAGCTCCCTCTAGTGGTGGCTGTATAAATCTGTATGTAGTGAGCTCCCTCTAGTGGTGACTGTATAAATCTGTATGTAGTGAGCTCCCCCTAGTGGTGTCTGTATAAATCTGTATGTAGTGAGCTCCCACTAGTGGTGACTGTATAAATCTGTATGTAGTGAGCTCCCTCTAGTGGTGACTGTATAAATCTGTATATAGTGAGCTCCCACTAGTGTTGACTGTATAAATCTGTATGTAGTGAGCTCCCTCTAGTGGTGACTGTATAAATCTGTATGTAGTGAGCTCCCCCTAGTGGTGACTGTATAAATCTGTATGTAGTGAGCTCCCCCTAGTGGTGACTGTATAAATCTGTATGTAGTGAGCTCCCTCTAGTGGTGACTGTATAAATCTGTATGTAGTGAGCTCCCACTAGTGTTGACTGTATAAATCTGTATGTAGTGAGCTCCCTCTAGTGGTGACTGTATAAATCTGTATGTAGTGAGCTCCCCCTAGTGGTGACTGTATAAATCTGTATGTAGTGAGCTCCCCCTAGTGGTGACTGTATAAATCTGTATGTAGTGAGCTCCCTCTAGTGGTGACTGTATAAATCTGTATGTAGTGAGCTCCCACTAGTGTTGACTGTATAAATCTGTATGTAGTGAGCTCCCTCTAGTGGTGACTGTATAAATCTGTATGTAGTGAGCTCCCACTAGTGTTGACTGTATAAATCTGTATGTAGTGAGCTCCCTCTAGTGGTGACTGTATAAATCTGTATGTAGTGAGCTCCCACTAGTGTTGACTGTATAAATCTGTATGTAGTGAGCTCCCTCTAGTGGTGACTGTATAAATCTGTATGTAGTGAGCTCCCCCTAGTGGTGGCTATATAAATCTGTATGTAGTGAGCTCCCACTAGTGTTGACTGTATAAATCTGTATGTAGTGAGCTCCCACTAGTGTTGACTGTATAAATCTGTATGTAGTGAGCTCCCTCTAGTGGTGACTGTATAAATCTGTATGTAGTGAGCTCCCCCTAGTGGTGGCTGTATAAATCTGTATGTAGTGAGCTCCCACTAGTGTTGACTGTATAAATCTGTATGTAGTGAGCTCCCTCTAGTGGTGACTGTATAAATCTGTATGTAGTGAGCTCCCCCTAGTGGTGACTGTATAAATCTGTATGTAGTGAGCTCCCACTAGTGGTGACTGTATAAATCTGTATGTAGTGAGCTCCCCCTACTGGTGACTGTATAAATCTGTATATAGTGAGCTCCCTCTAGTGGTGACTGTATAAATCTGTATGTAGTGAGCTCCCTCTAGTGGTGACTGTATAAATCTGTATGTAGTGAGCTCCCCCTAGTGGTGACTGTATAAATCTGTATGTAGTGAGCTCCCCCTAGTGGTGACTGTATAGATCTGAATGTAGTGAGCTCCCCCTAGTGGTGGCTGTATAGATCTGTATGTAGTGAGCTCCCTCTAGTGGTGACTGTATATATCTGTATGTAGTGAGCTCCCCCTAGTGATGGCTGTATAAATCTGCGTGTAGTGAGCTCCCACTAGTGGTGACTGTATAAATCTGTGTGTAGTGAGCTCCCCCTAGTGGTGACTGTATAAATCTGCGTGTAGTGAGCTCCCTCTAGTGGTGACTGTATAAATCTGTATGTAGTGAGCTCCCTCTAGTGGTGACTGTATAAATCTGTATGTAGTGAGCTCCCCCTAGTGGTGACTGTATAAATCTGTATGTAGTGAGCTCCCCCTAGTGGTGACTGTATAGATCTGTATGCAGTGAGCTCCCCCTAGTGGTGGCTGTATAAATCTCTATGTAGTGAGCTCCCACTAGTGGTGACTGTATAAATCTGTATGTAGTGATCTCCCTCTAGTGGTGACTGTATAGATCTGTATGTGGTGAGCTCCCTCTAGTGGTGGCTGTATAAATCTGTATGTAGTGATCTCCCTCTAGTGGTGGCTGTATAAATCTGTATGTAGTGATCTCCCTCTAGTGGTGGCTATATAAATCTGTATGTTATGTAGTGATCTCCCTCTAGTGGTAGCTGTATAAATCGGTATGTAGTGAGCTCCCTCTAGTGGTGGCTGTATAAATCTGTATGTAGTGAGCTCACCCTAGTGGTGACTGTATAAATCTGTATGTAGTGAGCTCACCCTAGTGGTGACTGTATAAATCTGTATGTCGTGAGCTCCCTCTAGTGGTGGCTGTATAAGTCTGTATGTAATGAGCTCCTCCTAGTGGTGGCTGTATAAATCTGTATGTAGTGAGGTCCCTCTAGTGGTGGCTGTACAAATCTGTATGTAGTGAGCTCCCTCTAGTGGTGGCTGTATAAATCTGTATGTAGTGAGCTCCCTCTAGTGGTGGCTGTATAAATCTGTATGTTATGTAGTGATCTCCCTCTAGTGGTGGCTGTATAAATCTGTATGTAGTGAGCTCCCCCTAGTGGTGACTGTATAAATCTGTATGTAGTGAGCTCCCTCTAGTGGTGGCTGTATAAATCTGTATGTAGTGAGCTCCCTCTAGTGGTGGCTGTATAAATCTGTATGTAGTGATCTCCCTCTAGTGGTGACTGTATAAATCTGTATGTAATGAGCTCCCCCTAGTGGTGGCTGTATAAATCTGTATGTAGTGATCTCCCTCTAGTGGTGGCTGTATAAATCTGTATGTTATGTAGTGATCTCCCTCTAGTGGTGGCTGTATAAATCTGTATGTAGTGAGCTCCCTCTAGTGGTGGCTGTATAAATCTGTATGTTATGTAGTGATTTCCCTCTAGTGGTGGCTGTATAAATCTGTATGTAGTGAGCTCCCTCTAGTGGTTGCTGTATAAATCTGTATCTTATGTAGTGATCTCCCTCTAGTGGTGGCTGTATAAATCTGTTTGTAGTGATCTCCCTCTAGTGGGGGCTGTATAGATCTGGATGTAGTGAGCTCCCCCTAGTGGTGCCTGTATAGATCTGTATGTAGTGAGCTCCCCTTAGTGGTGGCTGTATAAATCTGTATGTAGTGAGCTCCCTCTAGTGGTGGCTGTATAAATCTCTATGTAGTGAGCTCCCACTAGTGTTGACTGTATAAATCTGTATGTAGTGATCTCCCTCTAGTGGTGACTGTATAGATCTATATGTGGTGAGCTCCCTCTAGTGGTGGCTGTATAAATCTGTATGTAGTGATCTCCCTCTAGTGGTGGCTGTATAAATCTGTATGTAGTGATCTCCCTCTAGTGGTGGCTATATAAATCTGTATGTTATGTAGTGATCTCCCTCTAGTGGTAGCTGTATAAATCGGTATGTAGTGAGCTCCCTCTAGTGGTGGCTGTATAAATCTGTATGTAGTGAGCTCACCCTAGTGGTGACTGTATAAATCTGTATGTAGTGAGCTCACCCTAGTGGTGGCTGTATAAATCTGTATGTAGTGAGCTCCCTCTAGTGGTGGCTGTATAAATCTGTATGTTGTGAGCTCCCTTTAGTGGTGGCTGTATAAATCTGTATATTATGTAGTGATCTCCCTCTAGTGGTGACTGTATAAATCTGTATGTAGTGAGCTCACCCTAGTGGTGTCTGTATAAATCTGTATGTCGTGAGCTCCCCCTAGTGGTGGCTGTATAAATCTGTATGTAGTGAGCTCACCCTAGTGGTGGCTGTATAAATCTGTATGTCGTGAGCTCCCCCTAGTGGTGGCTGTATAAATCTGTATGTCGTGAGCTCCCCCTAGTGGTGGCTGTATAAATCTGTATGTCGTGAGCTCCTCCTAGTGGTGGCTGTATAAATCTGTATGTACTGAGCTCCCTCTGGTGGTGTCTGTGTAAATCTGTATGTAGTGATCTCCCTCTAGCGGTGGCTGTATAAATCTGTATGTAGTGAGCTCCCTCTAGTGGTGGCTGTATAAATCTGAATGTTATGTAGTGAGCTCCCTCTAGTGGTGGCTGTATAAATCTGTATGTAGTCAGCTCCCTCTAGTGGTGGCTGTATAAACCTGTATGTAGTGAGCTCCCTCTAGTGGTGGCTGTATAAATCTGTATGTAGTGATCTCTCCCTAGTGGTGGCTGTATAAATCTGTATGTAGTGAGCTCCTCCTAATGGTGGCTGTATAAATCTGTATGCAGTGAGCTCCCCTAGTGGTGGCTGTATAAATCTGTATGTAGTGATCTCCCTCTAGTGGTGGCTGTATAAATCTATATGTAGTGAGCTCCCTCTGGTGGTGTCTTTGTAAATCTGTATGTAGTGAGCTCCCTCTAGCGGTGGCTGTATAAATCTGTATGTAGTGAGGTCCCCCTAGTGGTGGCTGTATAAATCTGTATGTCGTGAGCTCCCTCTAGTGGTGGCTGTATAAATCTGTATGTTGTGAGCTCCCTCTAGTGGTGGCTGTATAAATCTGTATGTAGTGATCTCCCTCTCGTGGTGACTGTATAAATCTGGATGTAATGAGCTCCCCCTAGTGGTGGCTGTATAAATCTGTATGTAGTGAGCTCCCTCTAGTGGTGGCTCTATAAATCTATATGTTATGTAGTGATCTCCCTCTAGTGGTGGCTGTATAAATCTGTATGTAGTGAGCTCCCTCTAGTGGTGGCTCTATAAATCTGTATGTTATGTAGTGATCTCCCTCTAGCGGTGGTTGTATAAATCTGTATGTAGTGAGCTCCCTCTAGTGGTGGCTGTATAAATCTGTATGTTGTGTAGTGATCTCCCTCTAGTGGTGGCTGTATAAATCTGTATGTCGTGAGCTCCCTCTAGTGGTGGCTGTATAAAGCTGTATGTCATGAGCTCCCCCTAGAGGTGGCTGTATAAATCTGTATGCAGTGAGCTCCCCCTAGTGGTGACTGTATAAATCTGTATGCAGTGAGCTCCCCCTAGTTGTGACTGTATAAATCTGTATGTCGTGAGCTCCTCCTAGTGGTGGCTGTATAAATCTGTATGTACTGAGCTCCCTCTGGTGGTGTCTGTGTAAATCTGTATGTAGTGATCTCCCTCTAGCGGTGGCTGTATAAATCTGTATGTAGTGAGCTCCCTCTAGTGGTGGCTGTATAAATCAGAATGTTATGTAGTGGGCTCCCTCTAGTGGTGGCTGTATAAATCTGTATGTAGTCAGCTCCCTCTAGTGGTGGCTGTATAAATCTGTATGTAGTGAGCTCCCTCTAGTGGTGGCTGTATAAATCTGTATGTTCTGAGCTCCTCCTAGTCGTGGCTGTATAAATCTGTATGTTGTGAGCTCCCTCTAGTGGTGGCTGTATAAATCTGTATGTAGTGATCTCCCTCTAGTGGTGACTGTATAAATCTGTATGTAGTGAGCTCCCCCTAGTGGTGGCTGTATAAATCTGTATGTCGTGAGCTCCCTCTAGTGGTGGCTGTATAAAGCTGTATGTCGTGAGCTCCCCCTAGTGGTGGCTGTATAAATCTGTATGTCGTGAGCTCCTCCTAGTGGTGGCTGTATAAATCTGTATGTACTGAGCTCCCTCTGGTGGTGTCTGTGTAAA
The DNA here is from genome assembly GCF_046119375.1 of Phyllobates terribilis. Taxonomy (NCBI): domain Eukaryota; kingdom Metazoa; phylum Chordata; class Amphibia; order Anura; family Dendrobatidae; genus Phyllobates; species Phyllobates terribilis. Next base: position 356,168,766 of record NW_027362765.1, read on the forward strand.
TCTGTATGTAGTGATCTCCCTCTAGTGGTGGCTGTATAAATCTGTATGTACTGAGCTCCCTCTGGTGGTGGCTGTATAAATCTGTATGTAGTGAGCTCCCTCTAGTGGTGGCTGTATAAATCTGTATGTAGTGAGCTCCCTCTAGTGGTGGCTGTATAAATCTGTATGTAGTGAGCTCCCGCTAGTGGTGGCTGTATAAATTTGCATGTAGTGAGCTCCCTCTAGTGGTGGCTGTATAAATCTGTATGTAGTGATCTCCCTCTAGTGGTGGCTGTATAAATCTGTATGTAGTGAGCTCCCTCTAGTGGTGCCTGTATAGATCTGTATGTAGTGAGCTCCCCTTAGTGGTGGCTGTATAAATCTGTATGTAGTGAGCTTCCTCTACTGGTGGCTGTATAAATCTGTATATAGTGAGCTCCCTCTAGTGGTGACTGTATAAAGCTGTATGTAGTGAGCTCCCTCTGGTGGTGTCTGTGTAAATCTGTATTTAGTGAGCTCCCCCTAGTGGTGGCTGTATAAATCTGTATGTAGTGAGCTACCTCTAGTGGTGACTGTATAAATCTGTATGTGGTGAGCTCCTCCTAGCGGTGGATCTATAAATCTGTATGTAGTGAGCTCCCTCTAGTGGTGGCTGTATAAATCTGTATGTAGTGAGCTCCCCCTAGTGGTGGCTGTATAAATTTGTATGTAGTGAGCTCCCCCTAGTGGTGGCTGTATAAATCTGTATGTAGTGAGCTCCTCCTAGCGGTGGATCTATAAATCTGTATGTAGTGAGCTCCCTCTAGTGGTGGCTGTATAAATCTGTATGTAGTGAGCTCCCCCTAGTGGTGGCTGTATAAATTTGTATGTAGTGAGCTCCCCCTAGTGGTGGCTGTATAAATCTGTATGTAGTGAGCTACCTCTAGTGGTGACTGTATAAATCTGTATGTGGTGAGCTCCTCCTAGCGGTGGATCTATAAATCTGTATGTAGTCAGCTCCCTCTAGTGGTGGCTGTATAAATCTGTATGTAGTGAGCTCCCTCTAGTGGTGGCTGTATAAATCTGTATGTAGTGATCTCTCTCTAGTGGTGGCTGTATAAATCTGTATGTAGTGAGCTCCTCCTAGTGGTGGCTGTATAAATCTGTATGCAGTGAGCTCCCCTAGTGGTGGCTGTATAAATCTGTATGTAGTGATCTCCCTCTAGTGGTGGCTGTATAAATCTGTATGTGGTGAGCTCCTCCTAGCGGTGGATCTATAAATCTGTATGTAGTCAGCTCCCTCTAGTGGTGGCTGTATAAATCTGTATGTAGTGAGCTCCCTCTAGTGGTGGCTGTATAAATCTGTATGTAGTGATCTCTCTCTAGTGGTGACTGTATAAATCTGTATGTAGTGAGCTCCCCCTAGTGGTGGCTGTATAAATCTGTATGTAGTCAGCTCCCTCTAGTGGTGGCTGTATAAATCTGTATGTAGTGAGCTCCCTCTAGTGGTGGCTGTATAAATCTGTATGTAGTGATCTCTCTCTAGTGGTGGCTGTATAAATCTGTATGTAGTGAGCTCCTCCTAGTGGTGGCTGTATAAATCTGTATGCAGTGAGCTCCCCTAGTGGTGGCTGTATAAATCTGTATGTAGTGATCTCCCTCTAGTGGTGGCTGTATAAATCTATATGTAGTGAGCTCCCTCTGGTGGTGTCTTTGTAAATCTGTATGTAGTGAGGTCCCCCTAGTGGTGGCTGTATAAATCTGTATGTCGTGAGCTCCCCCTAGTGGTGGCTGTATAAATCTGTATGTAGTGATCTCCCTCTAGTGGTGGCTGTATAAATCTATATGTAGTGAGCTCCCTCTAGCGGTGGCTGTATAAATCTGTATGTAGTGAGGTCCCCCTAGTGGTGGCTGTATAAATCTGTATGTCGTGAGCTCCCTCTAGTGGTGGCTGTATAAATCTGTATGTTGTGAGCTCCCTCTAGTGGTGGCTGTATAAATCTGTATGTAGTGATCTCCCTCTCGTGGTGACTGTATAAATCTGGATGTAATGAGCTCCCCGTAGTGGTGGCTGTATAAATCTGTATGTAGTGAGCTCCCTCTAGTGGTGGCTCTATAAATCTGTATGTTATGTAGTGATCTCCCTCTAGTGGTGGCTGTATAAATCTGTATGTAGTGAGCTCCCTCTAGTGGTGGCTCTATAAATCTGTATGTTATGTAGTGATCTCCCTCTAGTGGTGGTTGTATAAATCTGTATGTAGTGAGCTCCCTCTAGTGGTAGCTGTATAAATCTGTATATAGTGAGCTCCCTCTAGTGGTGACTGTATAAAGCTGTATGTAGTGAGCTCCCTCTGGTGGTGTCTGTGTAAATCTGTATTTAGTGAGCTCCTCCTAGCGGTGGATCTATAAATCTGTATGTAGTGAGCTCCCTCTAGTGGTGGCTGTATAAATCTGTATGTAGTGAGCTCCCTCTAGTGGTGGCTGTATAAATTTGTATGTAGTGAGCTCCCCCTAGTGGTGGCTGTATAAATCTGTATGTAGTGAGCTCCCTCTAGTGGTGGCTGTAAGTACCACATTTAACTGAAAACAGGGCACAGAACTCCTAAAGATACATGCTGCCGATTGCAGGCAGTGACTCCCCCTGTGCTTAGCTGCCTATTGCCTTATTATCCTTGCTGTAATCTTAGCCCCTGCAGGAGGGTCAGGCCCGGGCGGGGGTGGTGGGGGATATACAGTAGGTGTTTTTGCGGCAGCTGTGTTAATGCAGAGTCCTGGGTTTCGGTGACGGCTTTCATCTCATCCTTCCTCTTGTCTCTGCGGCAGGTGAAGTATCACCAGCGATATCAGAGGGAGATGAAGGGTAAAACAGGCGCAACAGATGTCTCCTCCAGCAGACAGAGCACGGAGCAGCTGAGCCAGGTATGCGAGTAGAGACAGGGGTACGGAGCTGTCAGTCACTCCACCCGTCCACCTGTCCATCACCCCCATCTCCCAGGACAGAGCAGAACTGACTGACTGCAGCATGTTAGATAAGACGCTTAAAGCCCATTGTGTTATCCCTGGAGGAGCGGCGCTCATCCACTCCCTGTATCCAGGTATATGATGGCCCACATGAGTCCCTTCTGAATTTACTAATGTGGCAAATCATTTATACAGGAAGGAGCCTGATGGTCTGCTACAGTGAACTCTCCATAGAAGTCAGAATGGCTTCACATTATATTGTATGGTGTTGTCTCTAGGTTGTAGCTTTCTATTCCACCACTAGGGGGCACTGCACATGTGTTTCCATCCCATGACATTACACTAGAAATACTATGTAACTGTATGAAGGTGATTCTGGTGGAGTCCTGGTTATACTACATGTTGCAGATACAGTATGTGCTGCTGATACATCTCCGCCGCGCCATGTGCAGCTTGTACACAATGTTACATCTTATATGTGGTTGCATCTTTTGGGGCAGGAATATGAGGAGGATCTGGAGGAATACAGGGGTAAGGGCAGCTTTCCAGCAATGATCACCCCAGCTTATCTCAGCGCCAAAAAGGCTAATGATATCGCCAGTGATGTGAGTATTGTGTCAGGGAAACTTTGTAATTGAGGAGAGTTATGTGCATAACTGATGTCTGGATGATCGGAGTATGTATGATGATTTATGGAGGATAGGTATACAGTATGTATGACTGGTGTATAGAGCACAGGTATATGTAGAACTCATGTATGGATTGTGACAATACAGCCTAAAATCTTAATAAGCCAGACGATTAGATTTAAGTCAAGAGAAATACACTATTGTGTTGTGTTGACTTATAAATGTATTTGTATTTCTCTTGCTGATCAAAAAGGTGATAGTATTTGTATAACCCTGAATGCTGAATTATATTACTTTGGAAACAATCATGTTTACTATGCTAATGACAAATTGTACTAAGTCAGCTGAAAGTTTATTTACAACAGCCCCTGTGATACCAACTATCTAAATAGATTAGCTCAAACAATGATAGGTGAGCCCCCCACCTTTACCTCTGACATGTGACTAATGACCCTTGACCTGTGGATGTTTACTTATCATAGAATCATAGAATGGTAGAGTTGGAAGGGACCTCCTGGGTCATCTGGTCCAACCCCCTGCTCAAAGCAGGATTCACTAAATCATCTCAGACAGATGTCTGTCCAGCCTCTGTTTGAAGACGTCCATTGAAGGGGAACTCACCACCTCTCGTGGCAGCCTGTTCCACTCATTAATCACCCTAACTGTCAAAAAGTTTTTTCTAATATCTAATCTGTGTCTCCTCCCATTTAGTTTCATCCCATTGCTTCTAGTCTTTCCTTGTGCAAATGAGAATAAAGATGATCCTTCTACAATGTGACAGCCCTTGACATATTTGTAGACAGCTATTAAGTCTCCTCTCAGTCTTCTTTTTTGCAAGCTAAACATTCCCAAATCCTGCAACCGTTCCTCATAGGACATGGTTTGCAGACCAGTCACCATTCTGGTCGCTCTTCTCTGAACTTGCTCCAGTTTGTCTATGTCTTTTTTAAAATGTGGTGCCCAAAACTGTACACAGTATTCCAGATGAGGTCTGACCAAAGAGGAGTAAAGACCGATAATGACTTCACGTGATCTAGACTGTATGCTTCTGTTAATACATCCCAGAATTGTATTTGCCTTTTTTGCTGCTGCATCACACTGTTGACTCATGTTCAGTCTATGATCTATTAGTATACCTAAGTCTTTTTCACATGTACTGTTGCTTAGCTCTATTCCTCCCATTCTGTATATGCTTTTTTCATTTTTATTGCCCAGATGTAGTACTTTGCATTTTTCCCTGTTAAAAACCATTCTGTTGGTTGCTGCCCACTGCTCCAGTTTATTTAGGTCTTTTTGAATCCTCTCTCTCTCTTCTCTAGTATTAGCTATCCCTCCTAGCTTTGTGTCATCAGCAAATTTAATCAGTTTACCCTCAATTCCTTCATCTAAATCATTGATAAAGATGTTGAACAATACAGGTCCCAGGACGGAGCCCTGTGGTACCCCACTTGAGACATTCATCCAGCTGGATGTGAAGCCATTTACAACCACCCTTTGAGTCCGATCACTAAGCCAGTTATGAATCCACCTAACAGTTGCCTGGTCCATTGCATACTTGGTCATTTTTTCAATAAGGATGGTGTGAGATACTTTGTCAAATGCTTTGCTGAAGTCAAGATATACTATATCTACAGCATTTCCCTGATCCACCCAGTCTGTGATTCTGTCATAGAAGGAAATTAAGTTAGTCTGACATGACTTGTTAGTTACAAACCCATGCTGACTCTGGTTAATCACTTCATTCTTATCCATGTACTTACATACATGTTGTTTAATAATTTGTTCAAAGATCTTTCCTGGTATAGAAGTCAGACTCACCGGCCTATAGTTCCCTGGGTCCACCTTCTTCCCCTTTTTGAAGATAGGAACAACATTTGCTCTTCTCCAGTCTTCTGGGACTTCTCCTGTTCTCCAAGAATTTTCAAAGATTATGGAGAGTGGTTCTAAAATTTCTTCTACGATCTCCTTCAGTACTCTGGGGTGTAATTCATCTGGACCTGGAGACTTGAACTCATTTATGTTAGCTAAATATTCCCTCACAATCTTTCTGTTTACAGATAACTTGGATTCCTCTATTCCTTTAAAAGGACAGTGAAGATCAGTTGATGTTACATTTTCTTTCTGAGAGAAAACAGATGCAAAATAGGAATTAAAAAGTTCAGCCTTCTCAACATCCTCTCTTACCATTTCTCCATTTTCATCCTGTAAAAATCCTATAGCATCTTTGACTTTTCTTTTACTTTTGACATACCCCCAAAATCCTTTTTTATTGCTTTTGACATCTCTTGCAAGCCTTAAAAAGGACATGCGCTTCTGTAGCAGTCAGACTTGAAACAGAGATTGGAGAAAGACTTTACAAGGAGAATGAGAGCCATCCTTCACGACAGTAGATGGATTGCATGGCATTACCCAAAGAGACACAGATTTGTATTCTATATGATTCTAGCCTAAGGGTACGGCCCTGACTGGAAAGATACGGATCTACTCCATTTGACCTTCAGAGAGACCATGGATATGTTGTTTGAGGTTGCTAGGAGGGACCCACCAGTCGCCTGGAACCCACGGAGACATTCGGAGAACCCAGATTGGGACCCACCGGTCATCTGGCCCCATGGAAACTCTCGTAGAGGTCAGGGTGGGACCCTCGGGTCTCCTGGCCTTGTACCTCAATGGACTGCTAGCTTCCTAAGCTTGCCACTACCTCCTCTCTGTGGGGGCCTGCCAGAAGCGGGGGGCCACTGGTGCACGAAGTCGGCCCTGGAAGTCTCCAAAGTCACAGCCTTTCTATCCCAGGCGGGCGGAGCGGAAGGGTGAGACTGTGTAGTGTTGCACCATCTTGGGTATTTGCTGGGACTGTTCTCTCTGTTTATTGTCCGCTTTGTGGTTCAATAAAGTATTGCCACGCTGTGTTACCGCACCCTGTGTTGTCTTAGTAGCGTTACGCCCATAGAAGACCCCAGGCCTTCACTTGGATGATCGGTGTATGACTGGAGTATAGAGCACAGGTGTCCGTGTAACTGATGTATACAGTATGAGATTAGTGTATGGAGGATTGGTGTATGTGTGACTGATGTATTGACTATAGATGTATTTATTACTAATAAATAAGTATACATGTAAGAATGACTGGTGTATTCATGTGTGATGTATGGAGGATAGGTATATGTATAACTGATGTATAGAGTATATATGTACAAATGACTGGTGTATGAAGTTTGGGTGTATGCATGATTGATTTATGGATGACAGTTGTATGTATGACTGATGTATGCATAGTTGATGTATATATGATGTCTTTATGGACCATAGCTGTATTTATGATTTACATACTGACTATATGTACTGTATATGGATGGTTGATGTATGGATGAACAGTGTATGTATGATTTGTGTATGTATGATTGATTTAAGTACAGTAGGAGTATGTATGACTGATCTCTGGAAGATAGTTGTATGTATGATTGATGTATGGATGATTGGTTGGATGGAGGATAAGTGTATGTATGATAGATTTATGGACAATAGGAGTATTTATGATTGATGTATGGATGATTGGTTGGATGGAGGATGAGTGTATGATTGATGTATGGATGTTAGGTGAATGTATGATTGATGTATGTGACGCGCCCCCTGGGCCATATTCGTTAGTGGGAGTATCCGGAGCCGGATCAGATGGGGGTTGTAGTCTTCCGAGTGGCTGTGACCCGGTCCGTGCCCAGGGTGTCAAACTCAGTTGTATGTGGCAGTCCTACAGATGTTATAAGTTCTTAATGTCGACTACGCCACCCGTTGTGTTGCGGTCACTATGGTCGCCGCTGCAGCAGGGTCCGCTGAGGCTGATGGTGTAGGTGCAGCGTTTGATGGTATAACCCCCAACGGGTGGGGTATAGCCTCAGGGGGATCAGGTGCAGAGGATGGGAGTTGTGGTGATGCAGTGTAGACGGCAATCAGAGACAGAGTCGGGTTATGCAGTTTAGGATGTTTACTCACTGCTGATGTTCTGGTCACTCCAGCTTCGAGTGACCTCCCGAGCCGTGCTGCATCCACCAGGTTCTGGATCCAGCCAACTCCCAAATAAGTCCGGAGCGTGACCCTGAGCTCTCCTTCAGTCCTTTCTCTGGCCGTCCCCACTATTGATCCACCCAGGTCCAGCTCCCTCGGGCCTTCTGTTGGGACACCCTTGGCCTTGGGTTCCCTGACCCTCCTCGTGGTATGCCTTCGTGGTGGATATGGTGGGTGACCGTGGCAAACGCTGCCCACGGTCTCCGGTCTCTGGCTGGGGAATGTTTTTACCCCCACCAGCTTGGGTTCCGGTACCCTGATGCCGACTCTTCACCCGGGGATTTAGTTTGGGGTCTTAGAGTCCTTTTCTTCTGTGCCTCTGAGTCTCTCTCTCTCTCCTCTCTCACTCTGGGTCTCTCTTCTCCTCTGCTCCTGACTTTCTCTCTGCAACTGACCCTGTTCTTATTTGGTGCCCACCTTATATACACCCTCTATGTGTGAGCTCAGGCGACCAGCACCCAATGAGCTCCTATCTTTACTCAGGCTGCTCCCCCTATCTGCCCCTACACTACTTGGGATGTACCACCCCCCTCCCACTCCAGCCAGGAACAGACTCGGTCGTACCTGCACATTTCTAAGTGGGAGTACCGTCGGTCTGCTCCTCGGAAATGGGATGTGTGTAGTGCATGCAGCCTACCGAGCTCAGATCCACACTCCTTCCTTACCCGGGAGTGGAATATCACACCTCTGGATTGAGGTGCAATACCCCTGTAGCAGCCGAATCCTCAGGGTGCTACATTCCCCCCTGGTAAATCACAGCACGTCCTCGGGCTGTAAGACATAAACACCAAAACATACAAATTTTTATAAACATATAAAACATATAAAACATTATATAAATAACATATCTTAGCAGATAAAACTTTCTCGTCGTCTCAGGCTCCTCCTCCGGTCACTGTGCAACGTGTGACCGGGTAAAGTGCGACAGTCTCTCTAGAAAACTGGTTTTCCTATAAAACCGGTAGGGGGCGCTTTAGGACGCGCAACTATTTACAAGGGTATGGCCGCTCTCAGTCCTCGGCCAGTTAAGGAGGGGAAGGGAATGGCTGCTCACAGTCCTCAGCCTGTGGGATTAAGGGTAAACGGGTAAACAGTTCACACATGCTGGTCCCAACGGGGACTATATTTAGCAACAGTAACAGTTTCAGTTTCAGTCTACGGTTTCAGTTTCGATTCACTGTGCCCCGACGGGCAACTATATACAGCTCCTGCTTCGCTGTACTTAGCGACGGCGTCCTCCTGCTCTTTCTTTATTGTTACCTTTGGCTCTAGTTTCAGACCCGTCCGGGTCCTCTTGTTCTTCCTCCTCACATCGCAGCTCTTCCTCCGTCAGGCGATGCACATGGAGGGCGTAGGGTCCTTTGGCACACTTGTGCCGGGTAAAGGTGACCTCGTCCCCGTTATAAAGGTCACGACCTCTGTGCCCCTCCGGCAGATGGGACTCCACATCTCTGCGCGTGACAAAGACGTCGCCGGGGGTGTTGTGGTCTCTGATGAAGCCCCACCCATGCTGCATGTTAAACTTAATTACAGTCCCGGTGGTGCGGGGACTGTGCGCTGCACGGGGGTCCCTCCTGGTTCGGCTCTTCTGCTCGGCGCTCCTTATTTGGGCCTGTTGTTCCCGGACCCGCCTCTCTCTCCGCTCCCTCGCAAACTCCTCGAGCTGCTGTCGGCAGCACGCAGCACGCTCCGCTGCAGCTGCCCTGGTTTCTTGAGTGAACCCCATTAGGTCTTCTCCGGTGGGGTCCCACTCAAATTGGGTCTCTTCAAGCGGGGGCGAGATCCTTATCACGGGCTTCGGAGCCGGAATCAGGGGTGCACACATGGCCCCAACTCTCCTCTGGTGCTCCAGTTCGTAATATTCCTGGGGCCAGATGAAAGGCTGCCCGTCCGGCCACGTGTGCTGGGCAAACAAGTCCTCTCCCAGACGCGGCACCCTTGGTTTTACGGGTGCGGGCGCGGTGGTGGTGGCGCCCGGGTTGCCCAGGCCTTGCGGCCAGGCCTGGGGCACCTGGAAGGTGAAGGGCACTGTTAGGACGGCGGCACCCTGGGCTACCTGGCCTTGCGGCCAGGCCGGAGGCTCCGCGGAGGTAGGGGGCGCTGTTGGTATTGCGGCGCCCGGGGGTACTAGGCCTTGCGACCAGGCTGAAGGTACTTCCTGCTTGGTCACGCTCGGGGTCGAGGCGTGTGACGTCACAGGGGTCGCGGCGGCGGCTTCCGGTTGGGGCCTAGTCTGCATTGGTGACATGGCGTTTTCGGGCACAGCAGGGGGACTTTCGGGCTCTGCGACGGGGAGCTGGGGCAGGTAAGCGGTGTCCCGGCTTGGGGTATAGACGTCCCCTTTACCTGCCTCCATGCGTTCGGCTCCCTTCTCGGCGCCGTCTCCGGCCTTGGGTCCTCCCGCGCCATCCTCAGAGGCGGTCTGTCTCCTCATCTTGGCTGGCGTGCTCCGGGTCTTGGTTTGCTGGGCCATCTCTCGGCTCCACTCCGCCAATGTCTCTCGCTGTACCCGGGCCATCCTCCGTGCGAGGCCCTCCAGGGCAGTTTGTGCACACTCCCGGTCTCGGGGGAGCTGTGCGAGGACCTCCACTAGGCCTAGTGGGGTCGCGGTTTCCAGCAGGCTCCTGACCAACGGGTCGGTGCTGCTCTGCTCTTCTTCCAGCAGGCTCCTGGCCAGCGGGCCGGTGCTGCTCTGCTCTCTCGCCATCTCCGGGTGAGATTCTCTGCTACTCCTCTCCAGGCTTCCTGCCTCCGGGTGCGCTCGCTCTAGACTGCTCCAGACGGCACCCATCTTCGTTCTTTTCTTTCGTCTCCTCCCCCTTCGAGGGCGGTCCCGGGACCACTGGGTGATTGTCAGCTCCAGGGGCTGTTCTTTCACGCTGACAGACACCTCTAGCATCACAGTCTCTGTTGGTGGGGGCGGTTTCCACTTTTGGCGCCATTTTCGGTCCTGGCCCACGATGGGAGGTGGCCTCTTGCCACCCTCTGGCACGCCCATAATGGCGTCCGCTCTTCCAAGGCGGGAAACCTTTGGAAATGGCGGGAATCGCTTCCCAGTGGCGGGAAACTCTGCAGATGGCGGGAAAACGCTGTTAATGGCGGACAACCGGCGGGAATCGACTGGTGATGGGGTCCGATGGCGGGGACCCTCCGGAACCGGCAGGAGACTTCTTTTTGAGGTAAACTCGCACTTTTCTTCAGGCACGCAGTACCCGGGTGTTGCGGGCACGTAATCCTGCCGACTACGCCAAAGTTGACGCGCCCCCTGGGCCATATTCGTTAGTGGGAATATCCGGAGCCGGATCAGATGGGGGTTGTAGTCTTCCGAGTGGCTGTGACCCGGTCCGTGCCCAGGGTGTCAAACTCAGTTGTATGTGGCAGTCCTACAGATGTTATAAGTTCTTAATGTCGACTACGCCACCCGTTGTGTTGCGGTCACTATGGCCGCCGCTGCAGCAGGGTCCGCTGAGGCTGATGGTGTAGGTGCAGCGTTTGATGGTATAACCCCCAACGGGTGGGGTATAGCCTCAGGGGGATCAGGTGCAGAGGATGGGAGTTGTGGTGATGCAGTGTAGACGGCAATCAGAGACAGAGTCGGGTTATGCAGTTTAGGATGTTTACTCACTGCTGATGTTCTGGTCACTCCAGCTTCGAGTGACCTCCCGAGCCGTGCTGCGTCCACCAGGTTCTGGATCCAGCCAACTCCCAAATAAGTCCGGAGCGTGACCCTGAGCTCTCCTTCAGTCCTTTCTCTGGCCGTCCCCACTATTGATCCACCCAGGTCCAGCTCCCTCGGGCCTTCTGTTGGGACACCCTTGGCCTTGGGTTCCCTGACCCTCCTCGTGGTATGCCTTCGTGGTGGATATGGTGGGTGACCGTGGCAAACGCTGCCCACGGTCTCCGGTCTCTGGCTGGGGAATGTTTTTACCCCCACCAGCTTGGGTTCCGGTACCCTGATGCCGACTCTTCACCCGGGGATTTAGTTTGGGGTCTTAGAGTCCTTTTCTTCTGTGCCTCTGAGTCTCTCTCTCTCTCCTCTCTCACTCTGGGTCTCTCTTCTCCTCTGCTCCTGACTTTCTCTCTGCAACTGACCCTGTTCTTAGTTGGTGCCCACCTTATATACACCCTCTATGTGTGAGCTCAGGCGACCAGCACCCAATGAGCTCCTATCTTTACTCAGGCTGCTCCCCCTATCTGCCCCTACACTACTTGGGATGTACCACCCCCCTCCCACTCCAGCCAGGAACAGACTCGGTCGTACCTGCACATTTCTAAGTGGGAGTACCGTCGGTCTGCTCCTCGGAAATGGGATGTGTGTAGTGCATGCAGCCTACCGAGCTCAGATCCACACTCCTTCCTTACCCGGGAGTGGAATATCACACCTCTGGATTGAGGTGCAATACCCCTGTAGCAGCCGAATCCTCAGGGTGCTACATATGGACGCTAGGTGAATGTATGATTGCTGTACGGATGTTCGGTGTATGGACGCTAGGTGAATGTATGATTGATGTATGGATGTTAGGTGAATGTATGATTGATGTATGGACGGTAGGTGAATGTATGATTGACGTATGGACGCTAGGTGAATGTATGATTGATGTATGGACGCTAGGTGAATGTATGATTGATGTATGGACGCTAGGTGAATGTATGTTCGGTGTATGGACGCTAGGTGAATGTATGATTGATGTATGGACGATAGGTGAATGTATGATTGATGTATGGACGATAGGTGAATGTATGATTGATGTATGGACGATAGGTGAATGTATGATTGATGTATGGACGCTAGGTGAATGTATGATTGATGTATGGATGTTAGGTGTATGGATGATCAGTGTATGTATGATTGCTGTACGGATGTTCGGTGTATGGACGCTAGGTGAATGTATGATTGGGATGTCCATCTCTGTGTGTCTATTGAATCCTTCCATGGTTTATGGCTGTATTTCAGATTAAATATAAGAAAGACGTCTCCAGGATGAGGGGCGCTGCCCAGTACCACACCCTGACCGCAGAGGAGAACCTGGCGCTGAAACAAGCCCAGAACGTTAACAAACTCGTCAGTGAGGTGAGCGCCGGGTTATAAGGGGCCCATCACATGGGGTCCACACCGCCATGGGACACCGCGGGTTCTCTAACAACTCACAACCCTTCCTGGTGGCCCTTTAGTGATCATATCCAGCAGTGGCCACCTCTCTATATACAGGGGGCACAGGGTTATGGACCCCCATACCATTTCTACCAGCATTGGTCTTGTCTTGGTCTTGCCCTGGTAAGAGCCAGCAGCCTGGACTCCCATCTGTATAAGGACCCTGCTCCCCCCCTGATTCTCCGTTTCCTCATCTTTGTGTCTTCCAGGTGGGATACAAGAAGGACTTAGAGAACAGTAAGGGGCACAGCATCAACTACTGCGAGACGCCCCAATTCCAGAACGTCAATAAGATCTCCAAATACACCAGTGATGTAAGTACGACCCCCGTACAGGCGCCGTGCCCCCCACTCTGAGCAGTCACTGCTGCCAAGCTCGGGGTCGGATTTCCGTGTCCTCCTGGAATAACGTGTGGGGTCCTCCAGTGCGTTCACCCCCGATTGTCCTCAGGCCAAACATCTGCTCTTAAAGGAATATTCCATGTTCAGCAAATAGCGTTATCCTCGGTGCACTGAGACCTTCTGCAATCTTCCTATATACTTCCCAAACTAATTCCTCCTTGTTTTCAAGATCTCTGCTTGCTGGGGTAATATGAAACGTCATTATTTAGGGGATACAAATCTGTCCCGGTCACATGATGGACAGACGGCCGCACGGCTCGTTACTAGATAGTCCAGGTATCGGAGCTGAGTCCCATAATGAGCCCCTGTAATTAATGAGGGGCCAGACGTCTCTGTGCAGATCAGAAAATCTCCTACCGTTTTGTGTACACAGCTCCTGTGTAGAGTTTTGTATCTCCATGGTTACAGACTACATATGAAATGTGTAGTCAGGTCCTGCAGTCATGTGTTACTCCCATCATTCCTCTTCTTAAAAAAGAAAGAGCAGGACGTGACTGCCGTATCCGACTACACAGGCTTTGTTTGTAGTCTGTTGTCATGGAAACACATCAGCAATTTTCAATCAAGACTGAGCAACATTTTTTCAGTTCTTATTTCTGATGCAGAGGAGAAATGTTCTGCGGATGATATGAGAATGGAAGCGTCTGCTCCGGGGAGGGATCACTAATACTTGTGCGCATATTACAGGCCGGGAGTCTCAGACGGGGAAGAGGATACAGGAGAGGGGGAGATGGGACAGAGACCTCTGAGCGGAGCTCACACACAGGCACAGGTCACATGATGTAATGCGCAGTTACAATGTATCAAACACGGAAATGATACAAATACAACAATGCAGCCTGGTGTGTGCGGAGCAGCAGGCGGTCAGCGACTAATAGTAATCAGAAAGGCCAGGAATCAATAATAATTCATCTTACAGAGACGCGTCATCGCTGCGCGCCCAAACCAGGAGAGGCCGGAGGCTGTGCAGGCGTACGGCCCAGGATAGGCCGGAGGCTGTGCAGGTGTACGGCAGAGGAGAGGCCGGAGGCTGTGCTGGTGTACGGCCCAGGAGAGGCCAGAGGCTGTGCTGGTGTACGGCCCAGGAGAGGCCGGAGGCTGTGCAGGCGTACGGCCCAGGAGAGGCCGGAGGCTGTGCAGGCGTACGGCCCAGGAGAGGCCGGAGGCTGTGCAGGCGTACGGCCCAGGAGAGGCCGGAGGCTGTGCAGGCGTACGGCCTAGGAGAGGCCGGAGGCTGTGCAGGTGTACGGCAGAGGAGAGGCCGGAGGCTGTGCTGGTGTACGGCCCAGGAGAGGCCAGAGGCTGTGCTGGTGTACGGCCCAGGAGAGGCCGGAGGCTGTGCAGGCGTACGGCCCAGGAGAGGCCGGAGGCTGTGCAGGCGTACGGCCCAGGAGAGGCCGGAGGTTGTGTAGGTGTACGGCCCAGGAGAAGCCGGAGGCTGTGCAGGCGTACAGCCCAGGAGAGGCCGGAGGCTGTGGAGGCGTACGGCCCAGGAGAGGCTGGAGGCTGTGGAGGCGTACGGCCCAGGAGAGGCTGGAGGTTGTGCAGGCGTACGGCCCAGGAGAGGCCGGAGGCTGTGCAGGCGTATGGCCCAGGAGAGGCCGGAGGCTGTGCAGGCGTATGGCCCAGGAGAGGCCGGAGGCTGTGCAGGCGTACGGCCCAGGAGAGGCTGGAGGTTGTGTAGGTGTATGGCCCAGGAGAGGCCGGAGGCTGTGCAGGCGTACGGCGCAGGAGAGGCTGGAGAGAGGCAGGTATATGGCCCAGGAGAGGCCGGAGGCTGTGCAGGTGTACGGCCCAGGAGAGGCTGGATGTTGTGTAGGTGTACGGCCCAAGAGAGGCTGGAGGCTATGCAGGTTTACGGCCCAGGAGAGGCCGGAGAGAGGCAGGTGTACGGCCCAGGAGAGTCTGGAGGCTGTGCAGGTGTACGGCCCAGGAGAGGCTGGAGACTGTGCAGGTGTATGGCCCAGGAGAGGCCGGAGACTGTGCAGGTGTATGGCCCAGGAGAGGCCGGAGACTGTGCAGGTGTATGGCCCAGGAGAGGCTGAAGACTGTGCAGGTGTATGGCCCAGGAGAGGCTGGAGGCTGCGCAGGCGTACGGCCCAGGAGAGGCCGGAGGCTGAGCAGGCGTACGGCCCAGGAGAGGCCGGAGGCTGTGCAGGCGTATGGCCCAGGAGAGGCCGGAGGCTGTGCAGGTGTACGGCCTAGGAGAGGCTGTACAGGTGTACGGCCGGAGAGGCTGGAGACTGTGCAGGTGTACGGCCCAGGAGAGGCTGGAGGCTGTGTAGGTGTACGGCCCAGGAGAGGCTGGAGGCTGTGTAGGTGTACGGCCCAGGAGAGCCTGGAGGCTGTGTAGGTGTACGGCCCATGAGAGGCTGGAGGCTGTGCAGGTTTACGGCCCAGGAGAGGCCGGAGAGAGGCAGGTTTACGGCCCAGGAGAGGCTGGAGGCTGTGCAGGTGTACGGCCCAGGAGAGGCTGGAGACTGTGCAGGTGTATGGCCCAAGAGACGCTGGAGAGAGGCTG
The DNA here is from genome assembly GCF_046119375.1 of Phyllobates terribilis. Classification (NCBI taxonomy): domain Eukaryota; kingdom Metazoa; phylum Chordata; class Amphibia; order Anura; family Dendrobatidae; genus Phyllobates; species Phyllobates terribilis. The sequence continues at coordinate 356,184,450 of NW_027362765.1, forward strand.
GAGGCTGTGCAGGCGTACGGCCCAGGAGAGGCCGGAGGCTGTGCAGGTGTACGGACTAGGAGAGGCTGGAGACTGTGCAGGTGTATGGCCCAGGAGAGGCTGGAGGCTGTGTAGGTGTACGGCCTAGGAGAGGCTGGAGGTTGTGTAGGTGTACGGCCGAGGAGAGGCTGAAGACTGTGCAGGTGTACGGCCCAGGAGAGGCTGGAGACTGTGCAGGTGTACGGCCCAGGAGAGGCTGGAGACTGTGCAGGTGTATGGCCCAGGAGACGCTGGAGAGAGGCAGGTGTATGGCCCAGGAGGGGCCGGAGGCTGTGCAGGCGTATGGCCCAGGAGAGGCTGGAGGCTGTGCAGGTGTACGGCCCAGGAGAGGCTGGAGGTTGTGTAGGTGTACGGCCCAGGAGAGGCTGGAGGCTGTGCAGGTTTATGGCCCAGGAGAGGCCGGAGAGGGGCAGGTGTACGACCCAGGAGAGGCTGGAGACTGTGCAGGTGTATGGCCCAGGAGAGGCTGGAGACTGTGCAGGTGTATGGCCCAGGAGAGGCTGGAGAGAGGCTGGAGGCTGTGCAGGCGTACGGCCCAGGAGAGGCCGGAGGCTGTGCAGGTGTACGGCCCAGGAGAGGCCGGAGGCTTTGCAGGTGTATGGCCCAGGAGGGGCCGGAGGCTGTTCAGGTGTACGGCCTAGGAGAGGCTGTACAGGTGTACGGCCGGAGAGGCTGGAGACTGTGCACGTGTACGGCCCAGGAGAGGCTGGAGACTGTGCACGTGTACGGCCCAGGAGAGGCTGGAGGCTGTGCAGGTGTACGGCCCAGGAGAGGCTGGAGGCTGTGCAGGTGTACGGCCCAGGAGAGGCTGGAGGCTGTGCAGGTGTACGGCCCAGGAGAGGCTGGAGACTGTGCAGGTGTACGGCCCAGTAGAGGCTGGAGACTGTGCAGGCATACGGCCTAGGAGAGGCTGGAGAGTGTGCAGGTGTACGGCCCAGGAGAGGTTGGAGACTGTGCAGGTGTATGGCCCAGGAGAGGCCCGAGGCTGTGCAGGCGTACGGCCCAGGAGAGGCTGGAGGCTGTGCAGGTGTACGGCCCAGGAGAGGCCGGAGGCTGTGCAGGTGTACGGCCCAGGAGAGGCTGGAGGCTGTGTAGGTGTACGGCCTAGGAGAGGCTTGAGGCTGTGCAGGCGTACGGCCCATGAGAGGCTGGAGAGAGGCAGGTGTATGGCCCAGGAGAGGCCGGAGGCTGTGCAGGCGTACGGCCCAGGAGAGGCTGGAGGTTGTGTAGGTGTACGGCCCAAGAGAGGCTGGAGGTTGTGTAGGTGTACGGCCCAAGAGAGGCTGGAGGCTATGCAGGTTTACGGCCCAGGAGAGGCTGGAGAGAGGCAGGTTTACGGCCCAGGAAAGGCTGGAGGCTGTGCAGGTGTACGGTCCAGGAGAGGCTGGAGACTGTGCAGGTGTATGGCCCAAGAGAGGCTGGAGAGAGGCTGGAGGCTGTGCAGGCGTGCGGCCCAGGAGAGGCCGGAGGCTGTGCAGGCGTACGGCCGAGGAGAGGCCGGAGGCTGTGCAGGTGTACGGACTAGGAGAGGCCGGAGACTGTGCAGGTGTACGGCCCAGGAGAGGCTGGAGGCTGTGTAGGTGTACGGCCCAGGAGAGGCTGGAGGCTGTGTAGGTGTACGGCCCAGGAGAGGCTGGAGAGAGGCTGAAGGCTGCGCAGGCGTAGGGCCCAGGAGAGGCCGGAGGCTGTGCAGGCGTACGGCCCAGGAGAGGCCGGAGGCTGTGCAGGCGTACGGCCCAGGAGAGGCCGGAGGCTGTGCAGGCGTACGGCCCAGGAGAGGCCGGAGGCTGTGCAGGCGTACGGCCCAGGAGAGGCCGGAGGCTGTGCAGGCGTACGGCCCAGGAGAGGCCGGAGGCTGTGCAGGCGTACGGCCCAGGAGAGGCCGGAGGCTGTGCAGGTATACGGCCGGAGAGGCTGGAGACTGTGCAGGTGTACGGCCCAGGAGAGGCTGGAGGCTGTGTAGGTGTACGGCCCAGGAGAGGCTGGAGGCTGTGTAGGTGTACGGCCCAGGAGAGGCTGGAGGCTGTGTAGGTGTACGGCCCAGGAGAGTCTGGAGGCTGTGCAGGTGTACGGCCCAGGAGAGGCCGGAGAGAGGCAGGTGTATGGCCCAGGAGAGGCTGGAGGCTGTGCATGTGTACGGCCCAGGAGAGGCTGGAGACTGTGCAGGTGTATGGCCCAGGAGAGGCTGGAGACTGTGCAGGTGTATGGCCCAGGAGAGGCTGGAGAGAGGCTGGAGGCTGTGCAGGCGTACGGCCCAGGAGAGGCCGGAGGCTGTGCAGGTGCACGGCCCAGGAGAGGCCGGAGGCTGTGCAGGCGTATGGCCCAGGAGGGGCCGGAAGCTGTGCAGGTGTACGGCCTAGGAGAGGCTGTACAGGTGTACGGCCGGAGAGGCTGGAGACTGTGCAGGTGTACGGCCCAGGAGAGGCTGGAGGCTGTGCAGGTGTACGGCCCAGGAGAGGCTGGAGGCTGTGCAGGTGTACGGCCCAGGAGAGGCTGGAGGCTGTGCAGGTGTACGGCCCAGGAGAGGCTGGAGGCTGTGCAGGTGTACGGCCCAGGAGAGGCCGGAGAGAGGCAGGTGTATGGCCCAGGAGAGGCTGGAGACTGTGGAGGTGTACGGCCCAGTAGAGGCTGGAGACTGTTCAGGTGTACGGCCCAGGAGAGGCTGGAGACTGTGCAGGCGTACGGCCTAGGAGAGGCTGGAGACTGTGCAGGTGTACGGCCCAGGAGAGGTTGGAGACTGTGCAGGTGTATGGCCCAGGAGAGGCCGGAGGCTGTGCAGGTGTATGGCCCTTGAGAGGCTGGAGGCTGTGTAGGTGTACGGCCCAGGAGAGGCTGGAGGCTGTGTAGGTGTACGGCCCAGGAGAGGCTGGAGGCTGTGTAGGTGTACGGCCCAGGAGAGGCCGGAGGCTGTGTAGGTGTACGGCCCAGGAGAGGCCGGAGGCTGTGCAGGCGTATGGCCCAGGAGGGGCCGGAGGCTGTGCAGGTGTACGGCCTAGGTGAGGCTGTACAGGTGTACAGCCCAGGAGAGGCTGGAGGTTGTGTAGGTGTGCGGCCCAGGAGAGGCTGGAGGCTGTGCAGGTTTATGGCCCAGGAGAGGCTGGAGAGAGGCAGGTGTACGGCCCAGGAGAGGCTGGAGACTGTGCAGGTGTACTGCCCAGGAGAGGCTGGAGACTGTGCAGGTGTATGGCCCAGGAGAGGCTGGAGACTGTGCAGGTGTATGGCCCAGGAGAGGCTGGAGACTGTGCAGGTGTATGGCCCAGGAGAGGCTGGAGAGAGGCTGGAAGCTGTGCAGGCATACGGCCTAGGAGAGGCCAGAGGCTGTGCAGGTGTACGGCCCAGGAGAGGCCAGAGGCTGTGCAGGCGTATGGCCCAGGAGGGGCCGGAGGCTGTGCAGGTGTACGGCCTAGGAGAGGCTGTACAGGTGTACGGCCGGAGAGGCTGGAGACTGTGCAGGTGTACGGCCCAGGAGAGGCCGGAGGCTGTGCAGGCGTATGGCCCAGGAGGGGCCGGAGGCTGTGCAGGTGTACGGCCTAGGAGAGGCTGTACAGGTGTACGGCCCAGGAGAGGCCGGAGAGAGGCAGGTGTATGGCCCAGGAGAGGCTGGAGACTGTGCAGGTGTACGGCCCAGTAGAGGCTGGAGACTGTTCAGGTGTACGGCCCAGGAGAGGCTGGAGACTGTGCAGGCGTACGGCCTAGGAGAGGCTGGAGACTGTGCAGGTGTACGGCCCAGGAGAGGTTGGAGACTGTGCAGGTGTATGGCCCAGGAGAGGCCGGAGGCTGTGCAGGTGTACGGCCCAGGAGAGGCTGGAGGCTGTGTAGGTGTACGGCCCAGGAGAGGCTGGAGGCTGTGTAGGTGTACGGCCCAGGAGAGGCTGGAGGTTGTGTAGGTGTACGGCCCAGGAGAGGCCGGAGGCTGTGCAGGTGTACGGCCTAGGAGAGGCTGTACAGGTGTACGGCCCAGGAGAGGCTGGAGGTTGTGTAGGTGTACGGCCCAGGAGAGGCTGGAGGCTGTGCAGGTTTATGGCCCAGGAGAGGCCGGAGAGAGGCAGTAGTACGGCCCAGGAGAGGCCGGAGACTGTGCAGGTGTACGGCCCAGGAGGGCTGGAGAGAGGCAGGTGTATGGCCCAGGAGAGGCTGGAGGCTGTGCAGGCGTATGGCCCAGGAGAGGCCCGAGGCTGTGCAGGCGTACGGCCCAGGAGAGGCTGGAGGCTGTGCAGGCGTACGGCCCAGGAGAGGCTGGAGGCTGTGCAGGCGTACGGCCCAGGAGAGGCTGGAGGCTGTGTAGGTGTACGGCCTAGGAGAGGCTGGAGGTTGTGTAGGTGTACGGCCCAGGAGAGGCTGGAGGCTGTGCAGGTTTACGGCCCAGGAGAGGCTGGAGAGAGGCAGGTGTATGGCCCAGGAGAGGCCGGAGGCTGTGCAGGCGTACGGCCCAGGAGAGGCCCGAGGCTGTGCAGGCTTACGGCCCAGGAGAGGCCGGAGGCTGTGCAGGCGTACGGCCCAGGAGAGGCCGGAGGCTGTGCAGGCGTACGGCCCAGGAGAGGCTGGAGAATGTGTAGGTGTACGGCCCAGGAGAGGCTGGAGGCTGTGTAGGTGTACGGCTCAGGAGAGGCTGGAGGTTGTGTAGGTGTACGGCCCAGGAGAGGCTGGAGGCTGTGCAGGTTTACGGCCCAGGAGAGGCCAGAGAGAGGCAGGAGTACGGCCCAGGAGAGGCCGGAGACTGTGCAGGTGTACGGCCCAGGAGGGCTGGAGAGAGGCAGGTGTATGGCCCAGGAGAGGCCGGAGGCTGTGCAGGCGTACGGCCCAGGAGAGGCCCGAGGCTGTGCAGGCGTACGGCCCAGGAGAGGCCGGAGGCTGTGCAGGCGTACGGCCCAGGAGAAGCTGGAGGCTGTGCAGGTGTACGGCCCAGGAGAGGCTGGAGGCTGTGCAGGTGTACGGCCCAGAAGAGGCTGGAGACTGTGTAGGTGTACGGCCTAGGAGAGGCTGGAGGCTGTGCAGGCGTACTTCCCAGGAGAGGCTGGAGAGAGGTAGGTGCATGGCCCAGGAGAGGCCGGAGGCTGTGCAGGCGTACGGCCCAGGAGAGGCGGGAGGTTGTGTAGGTGTACGGCCCAAGAGAGGCTGGAGGCTATGCAGGTTTACGGCCCAGGAGAGGCTGGAGAGAGGCAGGTTTACGGCCCAGGAAACGCTGGAGGCTGTGCAGGCGTACGGCCCAGGAGAGGCTGGAGGCTGTGCAGGTGTACGGCCCAGGAGAGACTGGAGGCTGTGCAGGTGTACGGCCCAGGAGAGGCTGGAGGCTGTGCAGGTTTACGGCCCAGGAGAGGCTGGAGAGAGGCAGGTGTATGGCCCAGGAGAGGCCGGAGGCTGTGCAGGCGTACGGCCCAGGAGAGGCCGGAGGCTGTGCAGGCGTACGGCCCAGGAGAGGCCCGAGGCTGTGCAGGCTTACGGCCCAGGAGAGGCCGGAGGCTGTGCAGGCGTACGGCCCAGGAGAGGCCGGAGGCTGTGCAGGCGTACGGCCCAGGAGAGGCTGGAGGCTGTGCAGGCGTACGGCCCAGGAGAGGCTGGAGGCTGTGCAGGCGTACGGCCCAGGAGAGGCTGGAGGCTGTGTAGGCGTACGGCTCAGGAGAGGCTGGAGGCTGTGCAGGCGTACGGCCCAGGAGAGGCTGGAGGCTGTGTAGGCGTACGGCCCAGGAGAGGCTGGAGGCTGTGTAGGTGTACGGCCCAGGAGAGCCTGGAGGCTGTGTAGGTGTACGGCCCATGAGAGGCTGGAGGGTGTGCAGGTTTACGGCCCAGGAGAGGCCGGAGAGAGGCAGGTTTACGGCCCAGGAGAGGCTGGAGGCTGTGCAGGTGTACGGCCCAGGAGAGGCTGGAGACTGTGCAGGCGTACGGCCTAGGAGAGGCTGGAGACTGTGCAGGTGTACGGCCCAGGAGAGGTTGGAGACTGTGCAGGTGTATGGCCCAGGAGAGGCCGGAGGCTGTGCAGGTGTATGGCCCTTGAGAGGCTGGAGGCTGTGTAGGTGTACGGCCCAGGAGAGGCTGGAGGCTGTGTAGGTGTACGGCCCAGGAGAGGCTGGAGGCTGTGTAGGTGTACGGCCCAGGAGAGGCCGGAGGCTGTGTAGGTGTACGGCCCAGGAGAGGCCGGAGGCTGTGCAGGCGTATGGCCCAGGAGGGGCCGGAGGCTGTGCAGGTGTACGGCCTAGGTGAGGCTGTACAGGTGTACAGCCCAGGAGAGGCTGGAGGTTGTGTAGGTGTGCGGCCCAGGAGAGGCTGGAGGCTGTGCAGGTTTATGGCCCAGGAGAGGCTGGAGAGAGGCAGGTGTACGGCCCAGGAGAGGCTGGAGACTGTGCAGGTGTACTGCCCAGGAGAGGCTGGAGACTGTGCAGGTGTATGGCCCAGGAGAGGCTGGAGACTGTGCAGGTGTATGGCCCAGGAGAGGCTGGAGACTGTGCAGGTGTATGGCCCAGGAGAGGCTGGAGAGAGGCTGGAAGCTGTGCAGGCATACGGCCTAGGAGAGGCCAGAGGCTGTGCAGGTGTACGGCCCAGGAGAGGCCAGAGGCTGTGCAGGCGTATGGCCCAGGAGGGGCCGGAGGCTGTGCAGGTGTACGGCCTAGGAGAGGCTGTACAGGTGTACGGCCGGAGAGGCTGGAGACTGTGCAGGTGTACGGCCCAGGAGAGGCCGAAGGCTGTGCAGGCGTATGGCCCAGGAGGGGCCGGAGGCTGTGCAGGTGTACGGCCTAGGAGAGGCTGTACAGGTGTACGGCCCAGGAGAGGCCGGAGAGAGGCAGGTGTATGGCCCAGGAGAGGCTGGAGACTGTGCAGGTGTACGGCCCAGTAGAGGCTGGAGACTGTTCAGGTGTACGGCCCAGGAGAGGCTGGAGACTGTGCAGGCGTACGGCCTAAGAGAGGCTGGAGACTGTGCAGGTGTACGGCCCAGGAGAGGTTGGAGACTGTGCAGGTGTATGGCCCAGGAGAGGCCGGAGGCTGTGCAGGTGTACGGCCCAGGAGAGGCTGGAGGCTGTGTAGGTGTACGGCCCAGGAGAGGCTGGAGGCTGTGTAGGTGTACGGCCCAGGAGAGGCTGGAGGTTGTGTAGGTGTACGGCCCAGGAGAGGCCGGAGGCTGTGCAGGTGTACGGCCTAGGAGAGGCTGTACAGGTGTACGGCCCAGGAGAGGCTGGAGGTTGTGTAGGTGTACGGCCCAGGAGAGGCTGGAGGCTGTGCAGGTTTATGGCCCAGGAGAGGCCGGAGAGAGGCAGTAGTACGGCCCAGGAGAGGCCGGAGACTGTGCAGGTGTACGGCCCAGGAGGGCTGGAGAGAGGCAGGTGTATGGCCCAGGAGAGGCTGGAGGCTGTGCAGGCGTATGGCCCAGGAGAGGCCCGAGGCTGTGCAGGCGTACGGCCCAGGAGAGGCTGGAGGCTGTGCAGGCGTACGGCCCAGGAGAGGCTGGAGGCTGTGCAGGCGTACGGCCCAGGAGAGGCTGGAGGCTGTGCAGGTGTACGGCCCAGGAGAGACTGGAGGCTGTGCAGGTGTACGGCCCAGGAGAGGCTGGAGGCTGTGTAGGTGTACGGCCTAGGAGAGGCTGGAGGTTGTGTAGGTGTACGGCCCAGGAGAGGCTGGAGGCTGTGCAGGTTTACGGCCCAGGAGAGGCTGGAGAGAGGCAGGTGTATGGCCCAGGAGAGGCCGGAGGCTGTGCAGGCGTACGGCCCAGGAGAGGCCCGAGGCTGTGCAGGCTTACGGCCCAGGAGAGGCCGGAGGCTGTGCAGGCGTACGGCCCAGGAGAGGCCGGAGGCTGTGCAGGCGTACGGCCCAGGAGAGGCTGGAGAATGTGTAGGTGTACGGCCCAGGAGAGGCTGGAGGCTGTGTAGGTGTACGGCTCAGGAGAGGCTGGAGGTTGTGTAGGTGTACGGACCAGGAGAGGCTGGAGGCTGTGCAGGTTTACGGCCCAGGAGAGGCCAGAGAGAGGCAGGAGTACGGCCCAGGAGAGGCCGGAGACTGTGCAGGTGTACGGCCCAGGAGGGCTGGAGAGAGGCAGGTGTATGGCCCAGGAGAGGCCCGAGGCTGTGCAGGCGTACGGCCCAGGAGAGGCCGGAGGCTGTGCAGGCGTACGGCCCAGGAGAAGCTGGAGGCTGTGCAGGTGTACGGCCCAGGAGAGGCTGGAGGCTGTGCAGGTGTACGGCCCAGAAGAGGCTGGAGACTGTGTAGGTGTACGGCCTAGGAGAGGCTGGAGGCTGTGCAGGCGTACTTCCCAGGAGAGGCTGGAGAGAGGTAGGTGCATGGCCCAGGAGAGGCCGGAGGCTGTGCAGGCGTACGGCCCAGGAGAGGCTGGAGGTTGTGTAGGTGTACGGCCCAAGAGAGGCTGGAGGCTATGCAGGTTTACGGCCCAGGAGAGGCTGGAGAGAGGCAGGTTTACGGCCCAGGAAACGCTGGAGGCTGTGCAGGCGTACGGCCCAGGAGAGGCTGGAGGCTGTGCAGGTGTACGGCCCAGGAGAGACTGGAGGCTGTGCAGGTGTACGGCCCAGGAGAGGCTGGAGGCTGTGTAGGTGTACGGCCTAGGAGAGGCTGGAGGTTGTGTAGGTGTACGGCCCAGGAGAGGCTGGAGGCTGTGCAGGCGTACGGCCCAGGAGAGGCTGGAGGCTGTGCAGGCGTACGGCCCAGGAGAGGCTGGAGGCTGTGCAGGTGTACGGCCCAGGAGAGACTGGAGGCTGTGCAGGTGTACGGCCCAGGAGAGGCTGGAGGCTGTGTAGGTGTACGGCCTAGGAGAGGCTGGAGGTTGTGTAGGTGTACGGCCCAGGAGAGGCTGGAGGCTGTGCAGGTTTACGGCCCAGGAGAGGCTGGAGAGAGGCAGGTGTATGGCCCAGGAGAGGCCGGAGGCTGTGCAGGCGTACGGCCCAGGAGAGGCCGGAGGCTGTGCAGGCGTACGGCCCAGGAGAGGCCCGAGGCTGTGCAGGCTTACGGCCCAGGAGAGGCCGGAGGCTGTGCAGGCGTACGGCCCAGGAGAGGCCGGAGGCTGTGCAGGCGTACGGCCCAGGAGAGGCTGGAGGCTGTGCAGGCGTACGGCCCAGGAGAGGCTGGAGGCTGTGTAGGTGTACGGCTCAGGAGAGGCTGGAGGCTGTGCAGGCGTACGGCCCAGGAGAGGCTGGAGGCTGTGTAGGTGTACGGCCCAGGAGAGGCTGGAGGCTGTGTAGGTGTACGGCCCAGGAGAGCCTGGAGGCTGTGTAGGTGTACGGCCCATGAGAGGCTGGAGGCTGTGCAGGTTTACGGCCCAGGAGAGGCCGGAGAGAGGCAGGTTTACGGCCCAGGAGAGGCTGGAGGCTGTGCAGGTGTACGGCCCAGGAGAGGCTGGAGACTGTGCAGGTGTATGGCCCAAGAGACGCAGGAGAGAGGCTGGAGGCTGTGCAGGCGTACGGCCCAGGAGAGGCCGGAGGCTGTGCAGGTGTACGGACTAGGAGAGGCTGGAGACTGTGCAGGTGTATGGCCCAGGAGAGGCTGGAGGCTGTGTAGGTGTACGGCCCAGGAGAGGCTGGAGGTTGTGTAGGTGTACGGCCGAGGAGAGGCTGAAGACTGTGCAGGTGTACGGCCCAGGAGAGGCTGGAGACTGTGCAGGTGTACGGCCCAGGAGAGGCTGGAGACTGTGCAGGTGTATTGTCCAGGAGACGCTGGAGAGAGGCAGGTGTATGGCCCAGGAGGGGCCGGAGGCTGTGCAGGCGTATGGCCCAGGAGAGGCTGGAGGCTGTGCAGGTGTACGGCCCAGGAGAGGCTGGAGGTTGTGTAGGTGTACGGCCCAGGAGAGGCTGGAGGCTGTGCAGGTTTATGGCCCAGGAGAGGCCGGAGAGAGGCAGGTGTACGACCCAGGAGAGGCTGGAGACTGTGCAGGTGTATGGCCCAGGAGAGGCTGGAGGCTGTGCAGGCGTACGGCCCAGGAGAGGCCGGAGGCTGTGCAGACGTACGGCCCAGGAGAGGCTGGAGAATGTGTAGGTGTACGGCCCAGGAGAGGCTGGAGGTTGTGTAGGTGTACGTCTCAGGAGAGGCTGGAGGTTGTGTAGGTGTACGGCCCAGGAGAGGCTGGAGGCTGTGCAGGTTTACGGCCCAGGAGAGGCCAGAGAGAGGCAGGAGTACGGCCCAGGAGAGGCCGGAGACTGTGCAGGTGTACGGCCCAGGAGGGCTGGAGAGAGGCAGGTGTATGGCCCAGGAGAGGCCGGAGGCTGTGCAGGTGTACGGCCCAGGAGAGGCCCGAGGCTGTGCAGGCGTACGGCCCAGGAGAGGCCGGAGGCTGTGCAGGCGTACGGCCCAGGAGAAGCTGGAGGCTGTGCAGGTGTACGGCCCAGGAGAGGCTGGAGGCTGTGCAGGTGTACGGCCCAGAAGAGGCTGGAGACTGTGTAGGTGTACGGCCTAGGAGAGGCTGGAGGCTGTGCAGGCGTACTTCCCAGGAGAGGCTGGAGAGAGGTAGGTGCATGGCCCAGGAGAGGCCGGAGGCTGTGCAGGCGTACGGCCCAGGAGAGGCTGGAGGTTGTGTAGGTGTACGGCCCAAGAGAGGCTGGAGGCTATGCAGGTTGACGGCCCAGGAGAGGCTGGAGAGAGGCAGGTTTACGGCCCAGGAAACGCTGGAGGCTGTGCAGGCGTACGGCCCAGGAGAGGCTGGAGGCTGTGCAGGTGTACGGCCCAGGAGAGACTGGAGGCTGTGCAGGTGTACGGCCCAGGAGAGGCTGGAGGCTGTGTAGGTGTACGACCTAGGAGAGGCTGGAGGTTGTGTAGGTGTACGGCCCAGGAGAGGCTGGAGGCTGTGCAGGTTTACGGCCCAGGAGAGGCTGGAGAGAGGCAGGTGTATGGCCCAGGAGAGGCCGGAGGCTGTGCAGGCGTACGGCCCAGGAGAGGCCGGAGGCTGTGCAGGCGTACGGCCCAGGAGAGGCCCGAGGCTGTGCAGGCTTACGGCCCAGGAGAGGCCGGAGGCTGTGCAGGCGTACGGCCCAGGAGAGGCCGGAGGCTGTGCAGGCGTACGGCCCAGGAGAGGCTGGAGGCTGTGCAGGCGTACGGCCCAGGAGAGGCTGGAGGCTGTGTAGTTGTACGGCCGGAGAGGCTGGAGACTGTGCACGTGTACGGCCCAGGAGAGGCTGGAGGCTGTGTAGGTGTACGGCCCAGGAGAGGCCCGAGGCTGTGCAGGCTTACGGCCCAGGAGAGGCCGGAGGCTGTGCAGGCGTACGGCCCAGGAGAGGCCGGAGGCTGTGCAGGCGTACGGCCCAGGAGAGGCTGGAGAATGTGTAGGTGTACGGCCCAGGAGAGGCTGGAGGCTGTGTAGGTGTACGGCTCAGGAGAGGCTGGAGGTTGTGTAGGTGTACGGCCCAGGAGAGGCTGGAGGCTGTGCAGGTTTACGGCCCAGGAGAGGCCAGAGAGAGGCAGGAGTACGGCTCAGGAGAGGCCGGAGACTGTGCAGGTGTACGGCCCAGGAGGGCTGGAGAGAGGCAGGTGTATGGCCCAGGAGAGGCCGGAGGCTGTGCAGGCGTACGGCCCAGGAGAGGCCCGAGGCTGTGCAGGCGTACGGCCCAGGAGAGGCCGGAGGCTGTGTAGGCGTACGGCCCAGGAGAAGCTGGAGGCTGTGCAGGTGTACGGCCCAGGAGAGGCTGGAGGCTGTGCAGGTGTACGGCCCAGAAGAGGCTGGAGACTGTGTAGGTGTACGGCCTAGGAGAGGCTGGAGGCTGTGCAGGCGTACTTCCCAGGAGAGGCTGGAGAGAGGTAGGTGCATGGCCCAGGAGAGGCCGGAGGCTGTGCAGGCGTACGGCCCAGGAGAGGCTGGAGGTTGTGTAGGTGTACGGCCCAAGAGAGGCTGGAGGCTATGCAGGTTTACGGCCCAGGAGAGGCTGGAGAGAGGCAGGTTTACGGCCCAGGAAACGCTGGAGGCTGTGCAGGCGTACGGCCCAGGAGAGGCTGGAGGCTGTGCAGGTGTACGGCCCAGGAGAGGCTGGAGGCTGTGCAGGTGTACGGCCCAGGAGAGGCTGGAGGCTGTGTAGGTGTACGGCCTAGTAGAGGCTGGAGGTTGTGTAGGTGTACGGCCCAGGAGAGGCTGGAGGCTGTGCAGGTTTACGGCCCAGGAGAGGCTGGAGAGAGGCAGGTGTATGGCCCAGGAGAGGCCGGAGGCTGTGCAGGCGTACGGCCCAGGAGAGGCCGGAGGCTGTGCAGGCGTACGGCCCAGGAGAGGCCCGAGGCTGTGCAGGCTTACGGCCCAGGAGAGGCCGGAGGCTGTGCAGGCGTACGGCCCAGGAGAGGCCGGAGGCTGTGCAGGCGTACGGCCCAGGAGAGGCTGGAGGCTGTGCAGGCGTACGGCCCAGGAGAGGCTGGAGGCTGTGTAGGTGTACGGCTCAGGAGAGGCTGGAGGCTGTGCAGGCGTACGGCCCAGGAGAGGCTGGAGGCTGTGTAGGTGTACGGCCCAGGAGAGGCTGGAGGCTGTGTAGGTGTACGGCCCAGGAGAGCCTGGAGGCTGTGTAGGTGTACGGCCCATGAGAGGCTGGAGGCTGTGCAGGTTTACGGCCCAGGAGAGGCCGGAGAGAGGCAGGTTTACGGCCCAGGAGAGGCTGGAGGCTGTGCAGGTGTACGGCCCAGGAGAGGCTGGAGACTGTGCAGGTGTATGGCCCAAGAGACGCTGGAGAGAGGCTGGAGGCTGTGCAGGCGTACGGCCCAGGAGAGGCCGGAGGCTGTGCAGGTGTACGGACTAGGAGAGGCTGGAGACTGTGCAGGTGTATGGCCCAGGAGAGGCTGGAGGCTGTGTAGGTGTACGGCCCAGGAGAGGCTGGAGGTTGTGTAGGTGTACGGCCGAGGAGAGGCTGAAGACTGTGCAGGTGTACGGCCCAGGAGAGGCTGGAGACTGTGCAGGTGTACGGCCCAGGAGAGACTGGAGACTGTGCAGGTGTATGGCCCAGGAGACGCTGGAGAGAGGCAGGTGTATGGCCCAGGAGGGGCCGGAGGCTGTGCAGGCGTATGGCCCAGGAGAGGCTGGAGGCTGTGCAGGTGTACGGCCCAGGAGAGGCTGGAGGTTGTGTAGGTGTACGGCCCAGGAGAGGCTGGAGGCTGTGCAGGTTTATGGCCCAGGAGAGGCCGGAGAGAGGCAGGTGTACGACCCAGGAGAGGCTGGAGACTGTGCAGGTGTATGGCCCAGGAGAGGCTGGAGACTGTGCAGGTGTATGGCCCAGGAGAGGCTGGAGAGAGGCTGGAGGCTGTGCAGGCGTACGGCCCAGGAGAGGCCGGAGGCTGTGCAGGTGTACGGCCCAGGAGAGGCCGGAGGCTTTGCAGGTGTATGGCCCAGGAGGGGCCGGAGGCTGTTCAGGTGTATGGCCTAGGAGAGGCTGTACAGGTGTACGGCCGGAGAGGCTGGAGACTGTGCATGTGTACGGCCCAGGAGAGGCTGGAGACTGTGCACGTGTACGGCCCAGGAGAGGCTGGAGGCTGTGCAGGTGTACAGCCCAGGAGAGGCTGGAGGCTGTGCAGGTGTACGGCCCAGGAGAGGCTGGAGAGAGGCAGGTGTATGGCCCAGGAGAGGCTGGAGACTGTGCAGGTGTACGGCCCAGTAGAGGCTGGAGACTGTTGAGGTGTACGGCCCAGGAGAGGCTGGAGACTGTGCAGGCATACGGCCTAGGAGAGGCTGGAGAGTGTGCAGGTGTACGGCCCAGGAGAGGTTGGAGACTGTGCAGGTGTATGGCCCAGGAGAGGCCGGAGGCTGTGCAGGTGTACGGCCCAGGAGAGGCTGGAGGCTGTGTAGGTGTACGGCCCAGGAGAGGCTGGAGGTTGTGTAGGTGTACGGCCCAGGAGAGGCTGGAGGCTGTGCAGGTTTATGGCCCAGGAGAGGCCGGAGAGAGGCAGGAGTACGGCCCAGGATAGGCCGGAGACTGTGCAGGTGTACGGCCCAGGAGGGCTGGAGAGAGGCAGGTGTATGGCCCAGGAGAGGCCGGAGGCTGTGCAGGCGTACGGCCCAGGAGAGGCCCGAGGCTGTGCAGGCGTACGGCCCAGGAGAGGCCCGAGGCTGTGCAGGCGTACGGCCCAGGAGAGGCCGGAGGCTGTGCAGGCGTACGGCCCAGGAGAGGCTGGAGGCTGTGCAGGCGTACGGCCCAGGAGAGGCTGGAGGCTGTGCAGGTGTACGGCCCAGGAGAGGCTGGAGGCTGTGCAGGTGTACGGCCCAGGAGAGGCTGGAGGCTGTGTAGGTGTACGGCCTAGGAGAGGCTGGAGGTTGTGTAGGTGTACGGCCCAGGAGAGGCTGGAGGCTGTGCAGTTTTATAGCCCAGGAGAGGCTGGAGACAGGCAGGTGTATGGCCCAGGAGAGGCCGGAGGCTGTGCAGGCGTACGGCCCAGGAGAGGCCCGAGGCTGTGCAGGCGTACGGCCCAGGAGAGGCCGGAGGCTGTGCAGGCGTACGGCCCAGGAGAGGCCGGAGGCTGTGCAGGCGTACGGCCCAGGAGAGGCTGGAGAATGTGTAGGTGTACGGCCCAGGAGAGGCTGGAGGCTGTGTAGGTGTACGGCCCAGGAGAGGCTGGAGGTTGTGTAGGTGTACGGCCCAGGAGAGGCTGGAGGCTGTGCAGGTTTACGGCCCAGGAGAGGCCAGAGAGAGGCAGGAGTACGGCCCAGGAGAGGCCGGAGACTGTGCAGGTGTACGGCCCAGGAGGGCTGGAGAGAGGCAGGTGTATGGCCCAGGAGAGGCCGGAGGCTGTGCAGGCGTACGGCCCAGGAGAGGCCCGAGGCTGTGCAGGCGTACAGCCCAGGAGAGGCCGGAGGCTGTGCAGGCGTACGGCCCAGGAGAGGCTGGAGGCTGTGCAGGTGTACGGCCCAGGAGAGGCTGGAGGCTGTGCAGGTGTACGGCCCAGGAGAGGCTGGAGGCTGTGCAGGTGTACGGCCCAGGAGAGGCTGGAGGCTGTGTAGGTGTACGGCCTAGGAGAGGCTTGAGGCTGTGCAGGCGTACGGCCCATGAGAGGCTGGAGAGAGGCAGGTGTATGGCCCAGGGGAGGCCGGAGGCTGTGCAGGCGTACGGCCCAGGAGAGGCTGGAGGTTGTGTAGGTGTACGGCCCAAGAGAGGCTGGAGGCTATGCAGGTTTACGGCCCAGGAGAGGCTGGAGAGAGGCAGGTTTACGGCCCAGGAAAGGCTGGAGGCTGTGCAGGTGTACGGCCCAGGAGAGGCTGGAGACTGTGCAGGTGTATGGCCCAAGAGAGGCTGGAGAGAGGCTGGAGGCTGTGCAGGCGTGCGGCCCAGGAGAGGCCGGAGGCTGTGCAGGCGTACGGCCGAGGAGAGGCCGGAGGCTGTGCAGGTGTATGGACTAGGAGAGGCCGGAGACTGTGCAGGTGTACGGCCCAGGAGAGGCTGGAGGCTGTGTAGGTGTACGGCCCAGGAGAGGCTGGAGGTTGTGTAGGTGTACGGCCGAGGAGAGGCTGAAAACTGTGCAGGTGTATGGCCCAGGAGAGGCTGGAGAGAGGCTGAAGGCTGCGCAGGCGTAGGGCCCAGGAGAGGCCGGAGGCTGTGCAGGCGTACGGCCCAGGAGAGGCCGGAGGCTGTGCAGGCGTACGGCCCAGGAGAGGCCGGAGGCTGTGCAGGCGTACAGCCCAGGAGAGGCCGGAGGCTGTGCAGGCGTACGGCCCAGGAGAGGCCGGAGGCTGTGTAGGCTTATGGCCCAGGAGAGGCCGGAGGCTGTGCAGGTATACGGCCGGAGAGGCTGGAGACTGTGCAGGTGTACGGCCCAGGAGAGGCTGGAGGCTGTGTAGGTGTACGGCCCAGGAGAGGCTGGAGGCTGTGTAGGTGTACGGCCCAGGAGAGGCTGGAGGCTGTGCAGGTGTACGGCCCAGGAGAGGCCGGAGAGAGGCAGGTGTATGGCCCAGGAGAGGCTGGAGGCTGTGCATGTGTACGGCCCAGGAGAGGCTGGAGACTGTGCAGGTGTACGGCCCAGGAGAGGCTGGAGACTGTGCAGGTGTATGGCCCAGGAGAGGCTGGAGAGAGGCTGGAGGCTGTGCAGGCGTACGGCCCAGGAGAGGCCGGAGGCTGTGCAGGTGCACGGCCCAGGAGAGGCCGGAGGCTGTGCAGGCGTATGGCCCAGGAGGGGCCGGAAGCTGTGCAGGTGTACGGCCTAGGAGAGGCTGTACAGGTGTACGGCCGGAGAGGCTGGAGACTGTGCAGGTGTACGGCCCAGGAGAGGCTGGAGGCTGTGCAGGTGTACGGCCCAGGAGAGGCTGGAGGCTGTGCAGGTGTACGGCCCAGGAGAGGCTGGAGGCTGTGCAGGTGTACGGCCCAGGAGAGGCCGGAGAGAGGCAGGTGTATGGCCCAGGAGAGGCTGGAGACTGTGGAGGTGTACGGCCCAGTAGAGGCTGGAGACTGTTCAGGTGTACGGCCCAGGAGAGGCTGGAGACTGTGCAGGCGTACGGCCTAGGAGAGGCTGGAGACTGTGCAGGTGTACGGCCCAGGAGAGGTTGGAGACTGTGCAGGTGTATGGCCCAGGAGAGGCCGGAGGCTGTGCAGGTGTATAGCCCTTGAGAGGCTGGAGGCTGTGTAGGTGTACGGCCCAGGAGAGGCTGGAGGCTGTGTAGGTGTACGGCCCAGGAGAGGCTGGAGGCTGTGTAGGTGTACGGCCCAGGAGAGGCCGGAGGCTGTGTAGGTGTACGGCCCAGGAGAGGCCGGAGGCTGTGCAGGCGTATGGCCCAGGAGGGGCCGGAGGCTGTGCAGCTGTACGGCCTAGGTGAGGCTGTACAGGTGTACAGCCCAGGAGAGGCTGGAGGTTGTGTAGGTGTGCGGCCCAGGAGAGGCTGGAGGCTGTGCAGGTTTATGGCCCAGGAGAGGCTGGAGAGAGGCAGGTGTACGGCCCAGGAGAGGCTGGAGACTGTGCAGGTGTACTGCCCAGGAGAGGCTGGAGACTGTGCAGGTGTATGGCCCAGGAGAGGCTGGAGACTGTGCAGGTGTATGGCCCAGGAGAGGCTGGAGACTGTGCAGGTGTATGGCCCAGGAGAGGCTGGAGAGAGGCTGGAAGCTGTGCAGGCATACGGCCTAGGAGAGGCCAGAGGCTGTGCAGGTATACGGCCCAGGAGAGGCCAGAGGCTGTGCAGGCGTATGGCCCAGGAGGGGCCGGAGGCTGTGCAGGTGTACGGCCTAGGAGAGGCTGTACAGGTGTACGGCCGGAGAGGCTGGAGACTGTGCAGGTGTACGGCCCAGGAGAGGCCGGAGGCTGTGCAGGCATATGGCCCAGGAGGGGCCGGAGGCTGTGCAGGTGTACGGCCTAGGAGAGGCTGTACAGGTGTACGGCCCAGGAGAGGCCGGAGAGAGGCAGGTGTATGGCCCAGGAGAGGCTGGAGACTGTGCAGGTGTACGGCCCAGTAGAGGCTGGAGACTGTTCAGGTGTACGGCCCAGGAGAGGCTGGAGACTGTTCAGACGTACGGCCTAGGAGAGGCTGGAGACTGTGCAGGTGTACGGCCTAGGAGAGGTTGGAGACTGTGCAGGTGTATGGCCCAGGAGAGGCCGGAGGCTGTGTAGGTGTACGGCCCAGGAGAGGCTGGAGGTTGTGTAGGTGTACGGCCCAGGAGAGGCCGGAGGCTGTGCAGGTGTACGGCCTAGGAGAGTCTGTACAGGTGTACGGCCCAGGAGAGGCTGGAGGTTGTGTGGGTGTACGGCCCAGGAGAGGCTGGAGGCTGTGCAGGTTTATGGCCCAGGAGAGGCCGGAGAGAGGCAGTAGTACGGCCCAGGAGAGGCCGGAGACTGTGCAGGTGTACGGCCCAGGAGGGCTGGAGAGAGGCAGGTGTATGGCCCAGGAGAGGCTGGAGGCTGTGCAGGCGTATGGCCCAGGAGAGGCCCGAGGCTGTGCAGGCGTACGGCCCAGGAGAGGCTGGAGGCTGTGCAGGCGTACGGCCCAGGAGAGGCTGGAGGCTGTGCAGGCGTACGGCCCAGGAGAGGCTGGAGGCTGTGCAGGTGTACGGCCCAGGAGAGACTGGAGGCTGTGCAGGTGTACGGCCCAGGAGAGGCTGGAGGCTGTGTAGTTGTACGGCCTAGGAGAGGCTGGAGGTTGTGTAGGTGTACGGCCCAGGAGAGGCTGGAGGCTGTGCAGGTTTACGGCCCAGGAGAGGCTGGAGAGAGGCAGGTGTATGGCCCAGGAGAGGCCGGAGGCTGTGCAGGCGTACGGCCCAGGAGAGGCCCGAGGCTGTGCAGGCTTACGGCCCAGGAGAGGCCGGAGGCTGTGCAGGCGTACGGCCCAGGAGAGGCCCGAGGCTGTGCAGGCTTACGGCCCAGGAGAGGCCGGAGGCTGTGCAGGCGTACGGCCCAGGAGAGGCCGGAGGCTGTGCAGGCGTACGGCCCAGGAGAGGCTGGAGGCTGTGCAGGCGTACGGCCCAGGAGAGGCTGGAGGCTGTGTAGGTGTACGGCTCAGGAGAGGCTGGAGGTTGTGTAGGTGTACGGCCCAGGAGAGGCTGGAGGCTGTGCAGGTTTACGGCCCAGGAGAGGCCAGAGAGAGGCAGGAGTACGGCCCAGGAGAGGCCGGATACTGTGCAGGTGTACGGCCCAGGAGGGCTGGAGAGAGGCAGGTGTATGGCCCAGGAGAGGCCGGAGGCTGTGCAGGCGTACGGCCCAGGAGAGGCCCGAGGCTGTGCAGGCGTACGGCCCAGGAGAGGCCGGAGGCTGTGCAGGCGTACGGCCCAGGAGAAGCTGGAGGCTGTGCAGGTGTACGGCCCAGGAGAGGCTGGAGGCTGTGCAGGTGTACGGCCCAGAAGAGGCTGGAGACTGTGTAGGTGTACGGCCTAGGAGAGGCTGGAGGCTGTGCAGGCGTACTTCCCAGGAGAGGCTGGAGAGAGGTAGGTGTATGGCCCAGGAGAGGCCGGAGGCTGTGCAGGCGTACGGCCCAGGAGAGGCTGGAGGTTGTGTAGGTGTACGGCCCAAGAGAGGCTGGAGGCTATGCAGGTTTACGGCTCAGGAGAGGCTGGAGAGAGGCAGGTTTACGGCCCAGGAAACGCTGGAGGCTGTGCAGGTGTACGGCCCAGGAGAGGCTGGAGACTGTGCAGGTGTATGGCCCAAGAGAGGCTGGAGAGAGGCTGGAGGCTGTGCAGGCGTGCGGCCCAGGAGAGGCCGGAGGCTGTGCAGGCGTACGGCCGAGGAGAGGCCGGAGGCTGTGCAGGTGTACGGACTAGGAGAGGCCGGAGACTGTGCAGGTGTACGGCCCAGGAGAGGCTGGAGGCTGTGTAGGTGTACGGCCCAGGAGAGGCTGGAGGTTGTGTAGGTGTACGGCCGAGGAGAGGCTGAAAACTGTGCAGGTGTATGGCCCAGGAGAGGCTGGAGAGAGGCTGGAGGCTGCGCAGGCGTACAGCCCAGGAGAGGCCGGAGGCTGTGCAGGCGTACGGCCCAGGAGAGGCCGGAGGCTGTGCAGGCGTACGGCCCAGGAGAGGCCAGAGGCTGTGCAGGCGTACGGCCCAGGAGAGGCCGGAGGCTGTGCAGGCTTATGGCCCAGGAGAGGCCGGAGGCTGTGCAGGTGTACGGCCGGAGAGGCTGGAGACTGTGCAGGTGTACGGCCCAGGAGAGGCTGGAGGCTGTGTAGGTGTACGGCCCAGGAGAGGCTGGAGGCTGTGTAGGTGTACGGCCCAGGAGAGGCTTGAGGCTGTGCAGGTGTACGGCCCAGGAGAGGCTTGAGGCTGTGCAGGTGTACGGCCCAGGAGAGGCCGGAGAGAGGCAGGTGTATGGCCCAGGAGAGGCTGGAGGCTGTGCATGTGTACGGCCCAGGAGAGGCTGGAGACTGTGCAGGTGTATGGCCCAGGAGAGGCTGGAGACTGTGCAGGTGTATGGCCCAGGAGAGGCTGGAGAGAGGCTGGAGGCTGTGCAGGCGTACGGCCCAGGAGAGGCCGGAGGCTGTGCAGGTGTACGGCCCAGGAGAGACCGGAGGCTGTGCATGCGTATGGCCCAGGAGGGGCCGGAAGCTGTGCAGGTGTACGGCCTAGGAGAGGCTGTACAGGTGTACGGCCGGAGAGGCTGGAGACTGTGCAGGTGTACGGCCCAGGAGAGGCTGGAGGCTGTGCAGGTGTACGGCCCAGGAGAGGCTGGAGGCTGTGCAGGTGTACGGCCCAGGAGAGGCTGGAGGCTGTGCAGGTTTACGGCCCAGGAGAGGCCGGAGAGAGGCAGGTGTATGGCCCAGGAGAGGCTGGAGACTGTGGAGGTGTACGGCCCAGTAGAGGCTGGAGACTGTTCAGGTGTACGGCCCAGGAGAGGCTGGAGACTGTGCAGGCGTACGGCCTAGGAGAGGCTGGAGACTGTGCAGGTGTACGGCCCAGGAGAGGTTGGAGACTGTGCAGGTGTATGGCCCAGGAGAGGCCGGAGGCTGTGCAGGTGTACGGCCCATGAGAGGCTGGAGGCTGTGTAGGTGTATGGCCCAGGAGAGGCTGGAGGCTGTGTAGGTGTACGGCCCAGGAGAGGCTGGAGGCTGTGTAGGTGTACGGCCCAGGAGAGGCTGGAGACTGTGCAGGTGTACGGCCCAGGAGAGGCTGGAGGCTGTGTAGGTGTACGGCCCAGGAGAGGCTGGAGGCTGTGTAGGTGTACGGCCCAGGAGAGGCTTGAGGCTGTGCAGGTGTACGGCCCAGGAGAGGCTTGAGGCTGTGCAGGTGTACGGCCCAGGAGAGGCCGGAGAGAGGCAGGTGTATGGCCCAGGAGAGGCTGGAGGCTGTGCATGTGTACGGCCCAGGAGAGGCTGGAGACTGTGCAGGTGTATGGCCCAGGAGAGGCTGGAGACTGTGCAGGTGTATGGCCCAGGAGAGGCTGGAGAGAGGCTGGAGGCTGTGCAGGCGTACGGCCCAGGAGAGGCCGGAGGCTGTGCAGGTGTACGGCCCAGGAGAGACCGGAGGCTGTGCATGCGTATGGCCCAGGAGGGGCCGGAAGCTGTGCAGGTGTACGGCCTAGGAGAGGCTGTACAGGTGTACGGCCGGAGAGGCTGGAGACTGTGCAGGTGTACGGCCCAGGAGAGGCTGGAGGCTGTGCAGGTGTACGGCCCAGGAGAGGCTGGAGGCTGTGCAGGTGTACGGCCCAGGAGAGGCTGGAGGCTGTGCAGGTTTACGGCCCAGGAGAGGCTGGAGGCTGTGCAGGTTTACGGCCCAGGAGAGGCCGGAGAGAGGCAGGTGTATGGCCCAGGAGAGGCTGGAGACTGTGGAGGTGTACGGCCCAGTAGAGGCTGGAGACTGTTCAGGTGTACGGCCCAGGAGAGGCTGGAGACTGTGCAGGCGTACGGCCTAGGAGAGGCTGGAGACTGTGCAGGTGTACGGCCCAGGAGAGGTTGGAGACTGTGCAGGTGTATGGCCCAGGAGAGGCCGGAGGCTGTGCAGGTGTACGGCCCATGAGAGGCTGGAGGCTGTGTAGGTGTATGGCCCAGGAGAGGCTGGAGGCTGTGTAGGTGTACGGCCCAGGAGAGGCTGGAGGCTGTGTAGGTGTACGGCCCAGGAGAGGCTGGAGGCTGTGTAGGTGTACGGCCCAGGAGAGGCTGGAGGCTGTGTAGGTTTACGGCCCAGGAGAGGCCAGAGAGAGGCAGGAGTACGGCCCAGGAGAGGCCGGAGACTGTGCAGGTGTACGGCCCAGGAGGGCTGGAGAGAGGCAGGTGTATGGCCCAGGAGAGGCCGGAGGCTGTGCAGGCGTACGGCCCAGGAGAGGCCCGAGGCTGTGCAGGCGTATGGCCCAGGAGAGGCCGGAGGCTGTGCAGGCGTACGGCCCAGGAGAGGCTGGAGGCTGTGCAGGTGTACGGCCCAGGAGAGGCTGGAGACTGTGTAGGTGTACGGCCTAGGAGAGGCTGGAGGCTGTGCAGGCGTACGGCCCAGGAGAGGCTGGAGAGAGTTAGGTGTATGGCCCAGGAGAGGCCGGAGGCTGTGCAGGCATACGGCCCAGGAGAGGCTGGAGGTTGTGTAGGTGTACGGCCCAAGAGAGGCTGGAGGCTATGCAGGTTTACGGCCCAGGAGAGGCTGGAGAGAAGCAGGTGTACGGCCCAGGAAAGGCTGGAGGCTGTGCAGGTGTACGGCCCAGGAGAGGCTGGAGACTGTGCAGGTGTATGGCCTAAGAGAGGCTGGAGGCTGTGCAGGCGTGCGGCCCAGGAGAGGCCGGAGGCTGTGCAGGCGTACAGCCGAGGAGAGGCCGGAGGCTGTGCAGGTGTACGGACTAGGAGAGGCCGGAGACTGTGCAGTTGTAAGGCCCAGGAGAAGCTGGAGGCTGTGTAGGTGTACGGCCCAGGAGAGGCTGGAGGTTGTGTAGGTGTACGGCCGAGGAGAGGCTGAAGACTGTGCAGGTGTATGGCCCAGGAGAGGCTGAAGAGAGGCTGGAGGCTGCGCAGGCGTACGGCCTAGGAGAGGCTGGAGGCTGCGCAGGCGTACGGCCTAGGAGAGGCCGGAGGCTGTGCAGGCGTACGGCCCAGGAGAGGCCGGAGGCTGTGCAGGCGTACGGCCCAGGAGAGGCCGGAGGCTGTGCAGGCGTACGGCCCAGGAGAGGCCAGAGGCTGTGCAGGCGTACGGCCCAGGAGAGGCCAGAGGCTGTGCAGGCGTACGGCCCAGAAGAGGCCGGAGGCTGTGCAGGCTTATGGCCCAGGAGAGGCCGGAGGCTGTGCAGGTGTACGGCCGGAGAGGCTGGAGACTGCAGGTGTACGGCCCAGGAGAGGCTGGAGGCTGTGTAGGTGTACGGCCCAGGAGAGGCTGGAGGCTGTGTAGGTGTACGGCCCAGGAGAGGCTTGAGGCTGTGCAGGTGTACGGCCCAGGAGAGGCCGGAGAGAGGCAGGTGTATGGCCCAGGAGAGGCTGGAGGCTGTGCATGTGTACGGCCCAGGAGAGGCTGGAGACTGTGAAGGTGTATGGCCCAGGAGAGGCTGGAGACTGTGCAGGTGTATGGCCCAGGAGAGGCTGGAGAGATGCTGGAGGCTGTGCAGGCGTACGGCCCAGGAGAGGCCGGAGGCTGTGCAGGTGTACGGCCCAGGAGAGGCCGGAGGCTGTGCATGCGTATGGCCCAGGAGGGGCCGGAAGCTGTGCAGGTGTACGGCCTAGGAGAGGCTGTACAGGTGTACGGCCGGAGAGGCTGGAGACTGTGCAGGTGTACGGCCCAGGAGAGGCTGGAGGCTGTGCAGGTGTACGGCCCAGGAGAGGCTGGAGGCTGTGCAGGTGTACGGCCCAGGAGAGGCTGGAGGCTGTGCAGGTGTACGGCCCAGGAGAGGCTGGAGGCTGTGCAGGTTTACGGCCCAGGAGAGGCCGGAGAGAGGCAGGTGTATGGCCCAGGAGAGGCTGGAGACTGTGGAGGTGTACGGCCCAGTAGAGGCTGGAGACTGTTCAGGTGTACGGCCCAGGAGAGGCTGGAGACTGTGCAGGCGTACGGCCTAGGAGAGGCTGGAGACTGTGCAGGTGTACGGCCCAGGAGAGGTTGGAGACTGTGCAGGTGTATGGCCCAGGAGAGGCCGGAGGCTGTGCAGGTGTACGGCCCATGAGAGGCTGGAGGCTGTGTAGGTGTATGGCCCAGGAGAGGCTGGAGGCTGTGTAGGTGTACGGCCCAGGAGAGGCTGGAGGCTGTGTAGGTGTACGGCCCAGGAGAGGCTGGAGGCTGTGTAGGTGTACGGCCCAGGAGAGGCTGGAGGCTATGTAGGTTTACGGCCCAGGAGAGGCCAGAGAGAGGCAGGAGTACGGCCCAGGAGAGGCCGGAGACTGTGCAGGTGTACGGCCCAGGAGGGCTGGAGAGAGGCAGGTGTATGGCCCAGGAGAGGCCGGAGGCTGTGCAGGCGTACGGCCCAGGAGAGGCCCGAGGCTGTGCAGGCGTATGGCCCAGGAGAGGCCGGAGGCTGTGCAGGCGTACGGCCCAGGAGAGGCTGGAGGCTGTGCAGGTGTACGGCCCAGGAGAGGCTGGAGACTGTGTAGGTGTACGGCCTAGGAGAGGCTGGAGGCTGTGCAGGCGTACGGCCCAGGAGAGGCTGGAGAGAGTTAGGTGTATGGCCCAGGAGAGGCCGGAGGCTGTGCAGGCATACGGCCCAGGAGAGGCTGGAGGTTGTGTAGGTGTACGGCCCAAGAGAGGCTGGAGGCTATGCAGGTTTACGGCCCAGGAGAGGCTGGAGAGAGGCAGGTGTACGGCCCAGGAAAGGCTGGAGGCTGTGCAGGTGTACGGCCCAGGAGAGGCTGGAGACTGTGCAGGTGTATGGCCCAAGAGAGGCTGGAGAGAGGCTGGAGGCTGTGCAGGCGTGCGGCCCAGGAGAGGCCGGAGGCTGTGCAGGCGTACAGCCGAGGAGAGGCCGGAGGCTGTGCAGGTGTACGGACTAGGAGAGGCCGGAGACTGTGCAGTTGTAAGGCCCAGGAGAGGCTGGAGGCTGTGTAGGTGTACGGCCCAGGAGAGGCTGGAGGTTGTGTAGGTGTACGGCCGAGGAGAGGCTGAAGACTGTGCAGGTGTATGGCCCAGGAGAGGCTGAAGAGAGGCTGGAGGCTGCGCAGGCGTACGGCCTAGGAGAGGCTGGAGGCTGTGCAGGCGTACTGCCCAGGAGAGGCCGGAGGCTGTGCAGGCGTACGGCCCAGGAGAGGCCGGAGGCTGTGCAGGCGTACGGCCCAGGAGAGGCCGGAGGCTGTGTAGGCGTATGGCCCAGGAGAGGCCGGAGGCTGTGCAGGTGTACGGCTGGAGACTGTGCAGGTGTACGGCCCAGGAGAGGCTGGAGGCTGTGTAGGTGTACGGCTCAGGAGAGGCTGGAGGCTGTGTAGGTGTACGGCCCAGGAGAGGCTGGAGGCTGTGCAGGTGTACGGCCCAGGAGAGGCCGGAGAGAGGCAGGTGTATGACCCAGGAGAGGCTGGAGACTGTGCAGGTGTACGGCCCAGGAGAGGCTGGAGAGAGGCTGGTGTATGGCCCAGGAGGGGCCGGAAGCTGTGCAGGCGTACGGCCCAGGAGAGGCTGGAGGCTGTGCAGGTGTACGGCCCAGGAGAGGCTGGAGGTTGTGTAGGTGTACGGCCCAGGAGAGGCTGGAGGCTGTGCAGGTTTATGGCCCAGGAGAGGCCGTAGAGAGGCAGGTGTACGGCCCAGGAGAGGCTGGAGGCTGTGCAGGTGTACGGCCAAGGAGAGGCTGGAGAGAGGCAGGTGTATGGCCCAGGAGAGGCCGGAGGCTGTGCAGGCATACGGCCTAGGAGAGGCTGGAGGCTGTGCAGGCGTACGGCCCAGGAGAGGCTGGAGAGAGTTAGGTGTATGGCCCAGGAGAGGCCGGAGGCTGTGCAGGCATACGGCCCAGGAGAGGCTGGAGGTTGTGTAGGTGTACGGCCCAAGAGAGGCTGGAGTCTATGCAGGTTTACGGCCCAGGAGAGGCTGGAGAGAGGCAGGTGTACGGCCCAGGAAAGGCTGGAGGCTGTGCAGGTGTACGGCCCAGGAGAGGCTGGAGACTGTGCAGGTGTATGGCCCAAGAGAGGCTGGAGAGAGGCTAGAGGCTGTGCAGGCGTGTGGCCCAGGAGAGGCCGGAGGCTGTGCAGGATTACAGCCGAGGAGAGGCCGGAGGCTGTGCAGGTGTACGGACTAGGAGAGGCCGGGGACTGTGCAGGTGTACGGCCCAGGAGAGGCTGGAGGCTGTGTAGGAGTACGGCCCAGGAGAGGCTGGAGGTTGTGTGGGTGTACGGCCGAGGAGAGGCTGAAGACTGTGCAGGTGTATGGCCCAGGAGAGGCTGGAGAGAGGCTGGAGGCTGCGCAGGCGTACGGCCCAGGAGAGGCCGGAGGCTGTGCAGGCGTACGGCCCAGGAGAGGCCGGAGGCTGTGCAGGCGTACGGCCCAGGAGAGGCCGGAGGCTGTGCAGGCGTACGGCCCAGGAGAGGCCGGAGGCTGTGCAGGCGTACGGCCCAGGAGAGGCCAGAGGCTGTGCAGGCGTACGGCCCAGGAGAGGCCGGAGGCTGTGCAGGCGTACGGCCCAGGAGAGGCCGGAGGCTGTGCAGGCGTACGGCCCAGGAGAGGCCGGAGGCTGTGTAGGCGTATGGCCCAGCAGAGGCCGGAGGCTGTGCAGGTGTACGGCTGGAGACTTTGCAGGTGTACGGCCCAGGAGAGGCTGGAGGCTGTGTAGGTGTACGGCCCAGGAGAGGCTGGAGGCTGTGTAGGTGTACGGCCCAGGAGAGGCTGGAGGCTGTGTAGGTGTACGGCCCAGGAGAGGCTGGAGGCTGTGCAGGTGTACGGCCCAGGAGAGGCCGGAGAGAGGCAGGTGTATGACCCAGGAGAGGCTGGAGACTGTGCAGGTGTACGGCCCAGGAGAGACTGGAGAGAGGCTGGTGTATGGCCCAGGAGGGACCGGAGGCTGTGCAGGCGTACGGCCCAGGAGAGGCTGGAGGCTGTGCAGGTGTACGGCCCAGGAGAGGCTGGAGGTTGTGTAGGTGTACGGCCCAGGAGAGGCTGGAGGCTGTGCAGGTTTATGGCCCAGGAGAGGCCGTAGAGAGGCAGGTGTACGGCCCAGGAGAGGCTGGAGGCTGTGCAGGTGTACGGCCAAGGAGAGGCTGGAGACTGTGCAGGTGTATGGCCCAGGAGAGGCTGGAGATAGGCTGGAGGCTGTGCAGGCGTACGGCCCAGGAGAGGCCAGAGGCTGTACAGGCGTACGGCCCAGGAGAGGCCGGAGGCTGTACAGGTGTACGGCCGTAGAGGCTGGAGACTGTGCAGGTGTACGGCCCAGGAGAGGCTGGAGGCTGTGTAGGTGTACGGCCCAGGAGAGGCTGGAGGCTGTGTAGGTGTACGGCCCAGGAGAGGCTGGAGGTTGTGCAGGTGTACGGCCCAGGAGAGGCTGTAGGCTGTGCAGGTTTACGGCCCAGGAGAGGCCGGAGCGAGGCAGGTGTTTGGCCCAGGAGAGGCTGGAGACTGTGCAGGTGTACGGCCCAGTAGAGGCTGGAGACTGTTCAGGTGTACGGCCCAGGAGAGGCTGGAGACTGTTCAGACGTACGGCCTAGGAGAGGCTGGAGACTGTGCAGGTGTACGGCCTAGGAGAGGTTGGAGACTGTGCAGGTGTATGGCCCAGGAGAGGCCGGAGGCTGTCAGGTGTACGGCCCAGGAGAGGCTGGAGGCTGTGTAGGTGTACGGCCCAGGAGAGGCTGGAGGCTGTGTAGGTGTACGGCCCAGGAGAGGCTGGAGGTTGTGTAGGTGTACGGCCCAGGAGAGGCCGGAGGCTGTGCAGGTGTACGGCCTAGGAGAGGCTGTACAGGTGTACGGCCCAGGAGAGGCTGGAGGTTGTGTAGGTGTACGGCCCAGGAGAGGCTGGAGGCTGTGCAGGTTTATGGCCCAGGAGAGGCCGGAGAGAGGCAGTAGTACGGCCCAGGAGAGGCCGGAGACTGTGCAGGTGTACGGCCCAGGAGGGCTGGAGAGAGGCAGGTGTATGGCCCAGGAGAGGCTGGAGGCTGTGCAGGCGTATGGCCCAGGAGAGGCCCGAGGCTGTGCAGGCGTACGGCCCAGGAGAGGCTGGAGGCTGTGCAGGCGTACGGCCCAGGAGAGGCTGGAGGCTGTGCAGGCGTACGGCCCAGGAGAGGCTGGAGGCTGTGCAGGTGTACGGCCCAGGAGAGACTGGAGGCTGTGCAGGTGTACGGCCCAGGAGAGGCTGGAGGCTGTGTAGTTGTACGGCCTAGGAGAGGCTGGAGGTTGTGTAGGTGTACGGCCCAGCAGAGGCTGGAGGCTGTGCAGGTTTACGGCCCAGGAGAGGCTGGAGAGAGGCAGGTGTATGGCCCAGGAGAGGCCGGAGGCTGTGCAGGCGTACGGCCCAGGAGAGGCCCGAGGCTGTGCAGGCTTACGGCCCAGGAGAGGCCGGAGGCTGTGCAGGCGTACGGCCCAGGAGAGGCCCGAGGCTGTGCAGGCTTACGGCCCAGGAGAGGCCGGAGGCTGTGCAGGCGTACGGCCCAGGAGAGGCCGGAGGCTGTGCAGGCGTACGGCCCAGGAGAGGCTGGAGGCTGTGCAGGCGTACGGCCCAGGAGAGGCTGGAGGCTGTGTAGGTGTACGGCTCAGGAGAGGCTGGAGGTTGTGTAGGTGTACGGCCCAGGAGAGGCTGGAGGCTGTGCAGGTTTACGGCCCAGGAGAGGCCAGAGAGAGGCAGGAGTACGGCCCAGGAGAGGCCGGATACTGTGCAGGTGTACGGCCCAGGAGGGCTGGAGAGAGGCAGGTGTATGGCCCAGGAGAGGCCGGAGGCTGTGCAGGCGTACGGCCCAGGAGAGGCCCGAGGCTGTGCAGGCGTACGGCCCAGGAGAGGCCGGAGGCTGTGCAGGCGTACGGCCCAGGAGAAGCTGGAGGCTGTGCAGGTGTACGGCCCAGGAGAGGCTGGAGGCTGTGCAGGTGTACGGCCCAGAAGAGGCTGGAGACTGTGTAGGTGTACGGCCTAGGAGAGGCTGGAGGCTGTGCAGGCGTACTTCCCAGGAGAGGCTGGAGAGAGGTAGGTGTATGGCCCAGGAGAGGCCGGAGGCTGTGCAGGCGTACGGCCCAGGAGAGGCTGGAGGTTGTGTAGGTGTACGGCCCAAGAGAGGCTGGAGGCTATGCAGGTTTACGGCTCAGGAGAGGCTGGAGAGAGGCAGGTTTACGGCCCAGGAAACGCTGGAGGCTGTGCAGGTGTACGGCCCAGGAGAGGCTGGAGACTGTGCACGTGTATGGCCCAAGAGAGGCTGGAGAGAGGCTGGAGGCTGTGCAGGCGTGCGGCCCAGGAGAGGCCGGAGGCTGTGCAGGCGTACGGCCGAGGAGAGGCCGGAGGCTGTGCAGGTGTACGGACTAGGAGAGGCCGGAGACTGTGCAGGTGTACGGCCCAGGAGAGGCTGGAGGCTGTGTAGGTGTACGGCCCAGGAGAGGCTGGAGGTTGTGTAGGTGTACGGCCGAGGAGAGGCTGAAAACTGTGCAGGTGTATGGCCCAGGAGAGGCTGGAGAGAGGCTGGAGGCTGCGCAGGCGTACAGCCCAGGAGAGGCCGGAGGCTGTGCAGGCGTACGGCCCAGGAGAGGCCGGAGGCTGTGCAGGCGTACGGCCCAGGAGAGGCCAGAGGCTGTGCAGGCGTACGGCCCAGGAGAGGCCGGAGGCTGTGCAGGTGTACGGCCGGAGAGGCTGGAGACTGTGCAGGTGTACGGCCCAGGAGAGGCTGGAGGCTGTGTAGGTGTACGGCCCAGGAGAGGCTGGAGGCTGTGTAGGTGTACGGCCCAGGAGAGGCTTGAGGCTGTGCAGGTGTACGGCCCAGGAGAGGCTTGAGGCTGTGCAGGTGTACGGCCCAGGAGAGGCCGGAGAGAGGCAGGTGTATGGCCCAGGAGAGGCTGGAGGCTGTGCATGTGTACGGCCCAGGAGAGGCTGGAGACTGTGCAGGTGTATGGCCCAGGAGAGGCTGGAGACTGTGCAGGTGTATGGCCCAGGAGAGGCTGGAGAGAGGCTGGAGGCTGTGCAGGCGTACGGCCCAGGAGAGGCCGGAGGCTGTGCAGGTGTACGGCCCAGGAGAGACCGGAGGCTGTGCATGCGTATGGCCCAGGAGGGGCCGGAAGCTGTGCAGGTGTACGGCCTAGGAGAGGCTGTACAGGTGTACGGCCGGAGAGGCTGGAGACTGTGCAGGTGTACGGCCCAGGAGAGGCTGGAGGCTGTGCAGGTGTACGGCCCAGGAGAGGCTGGAGGCTGTGTAGGTGTACGGCCCAGGAGAGGCTGGAGGTTGTGTAGGTGTACGGCCCAGGAGAGGCCGGAGGCTGTGTACGGCCTAGGAGAGGCTGTACAGGTGTACGGCCCAGGAGAGGCTGGAGGTTGTGTAGGTGTACGGCCCAGGAGAGGCTGGAGGCTGTGCAGGTTTATGGCCCAGGAGAGGCCGGAGAGAGGCAGTAGTACGGCCCAGGAGAGGCCGGAGACTGTGCAGGTGTACGGCCCAGGAGGGCTGGAGAGAGGCAGGTGTATGGCCCAGGAGAGGCTGGAGGCTGTGCAGGCGTATGGCCCAGGAGAGGCCCGAGGCTGTGCAGGCGTACGGCCCAGGAGAGGCTGGAGGCTGTGCAGGCGTACGGCCCAGGAGAGGCTGGAGGCTGTGCAGGCGTACGGCCCAGGAGAGGCTGGAGGCTGTGCAGGTGTACGGCCCAGGAGAGACTGGAGGCTGTGCAGGTGTACGGCCCAGGAGAGGCTGGAGGCTGTGTAGTTGTACGGCCTAGGAGAGGCTGGAGGTTGTGTAGGTGTACGGCCCAGCAGAGGCTGGAGGCTGTGCAGGTTTACGGCCCAGGAGAGGCTGGAGAGAGGCAGGTGTATGGCCCAGGAGAGGCCGGAGGCTGTGCAGGCGTACGGCCCAGGAGAGGCCCGAGGCTGTGCAGGCTTACGGCCCAGGAGAGGCCGGAGGCTGTGCAGGCGTACGGCCCAGGAGAGGCCCGAGGCTGTGCAGGCTTACGGCCCAGGAGAGGCCGGAGGCTGTGCAGGCGTACGGCCCAGGAGAGGCCGGAGGCTGTGCAGGCGTACGGCCCAGGAGAGGCTGGAGGCTGTGCAGGCGTACGGCCCAGGAGAGGCTGGAGGCTGTGTAGGTGTACGGCTCAGGAGAGGCTGGAGGTTGTGTAGGTGTACGGCCCAGGAGAGGCTGGAGGCTGTGCAGGTTTACGGCCCAGGAGAGGCCAGAGAGAGGCAGGAGTACGGCCCAGGAGAGGCCGGATACTGTGCAGGTGTACGGCCCAGGAGGGCTGGAGAGAGGCAGGTGTATGGCCCAGGAGAGGCCGGAGGCTGTGCAGGCGTACGGCCCAGGAGAGGCCCGAGGCTGTGCAGGCGTACGGCCCAGGAGAGGCCGGAGGCTGTGCAGGCGTACGGCCCAGGAGAAGCTGGAGGCTGTGCAGGTGTACGGCCCAGGAGAGGCTGGAGGCTGTGCAGGTGTACGGCCCAGAAGAGGCTGGAGACTGTGTAGGTGTACGGCCTAGGAGAGGCTGGAGGCTGTGCAGGCGTACTTCCCAGGAGAGGCTGGAGAGAGGTAGGTGTATGGCCCAGGAGAGGCCGGAGGCTGTGCAGGCGTACGGCCCAGGAGAGGCTGGAGGTTGTGTAGGTGTACGGCCCAAGAGAGGCTGGAGGCTATGCAGGTTTACGGCTCAGGAGAGGCTGGAGAGAGGCAGGTTTACGGCCCAGGAAACGCTGGAGGCTGTGCAGGTGTACGGCCCAGGAGAGGCTGGAGACTGTGCACGTGTATGGCCCAAGAGAGGCTGGAGAGAGGCTGGAGGCTGTGCAGGCGTGCGGCCCAGGAGAGGCCGGAGGCTGTGCAGGCGTACGGCCGAGGAGAGGCCGGAGGCTGTGCAGGTGTACGGACTAGGAGAGGCCGGAGACTGTGCAGGTGTACGGCCCAGGAGAGGCTGGAGGCTGTGTAGGTGTACGGCCCAGGAGAGGCTGGAGGTTGTGTAGGTGTACGGCCGAGGAGAGGCTGAAAACTGTGCAGGTGTATGGCCCAGGAGAGGCTGGAGAGAGGCTGGAGGCTGCGCAGGCGTACAGCCCAGGAGAGGCCGGAGGCTGTGCAGGCGTACGGCCCAGGAGAGGCCGGAGGCTGTGCAGGCGTACGGCCCAGGAGAGGCCAGAGGCTGTGCAGGCGTACGGCCCAGGAGAGGCCGGAGGCTGTGCAGGTGTACGGCCGGAGAGGCTGGAGACTGTGCAGGTGTACGGCCCAGGAGAGGCTGGAGGCTGTGTAGGTGTACGGCCCAGGAGAGGCTGGAGGCTGTGTAGGTGTACGGCCCAGGAGAGGCTTGAGGCTGTGCAGGTGTACGGCCCAGGAGAGGCTTGAGGCTGTGCAGGTGTACGGCCCAGGAGAGGCCGGAGAGAGGCAGGTGTATGGCCCAGGAGAGGCTGGAGGCTGTGCATGTGTACGGCCCAGGAGAGGCTGGAGACTGTGCAGGTGTATGGCCCAGGAGAGGCTGGAGACTGTGCAGGTGTATGGCCCAGGAGAGGCTGGAGAGAGGCTGGAGGCTGTGCAGGCGTACGGCCCAGGAGAGGCCGGAGGCTGTGCAGGTGTACGGCCCAGGAGAGACCGGAGGCTGTGCATGCGTATGGCCCAGGAGGGGCCGGAAGCTGTGCAGGTGTACGGCCTAGGAGAGGCTGTACAGGTGTACGGCCGGAGAGGCTGGAGACTGTGCAGGTGTACGGCCCAGGAGAGGCTGGAGGCTGT
The DNA here is from genome assembly GCF_046119375.1 of Phyllobates terribilis. Taxonomy (NCBI): domain Eukaryota; kingdom Metazoa; phylum Chordata; class Amphibia; order Anura; family Dendrobatidae; genus Phyllobates; species Phyllobates terribilis. The sequence continues at coordinate 356,216,500 of NW_027362765.1, forward strand.
GCAGGTGTACGGCCCAGGAGAGGCTGGAGGCTGTGCAGGTGTACGGCCCAGGAGAGGCTGGAGGCTGTGCAGGTTTACGGCCCAGGAGAGGCCGGAGAGAGGCAGGTGTATGGCCCAGGAGAGGCTGGAGACTGTGGAGGTGTACGGCCCAGTAGAGGCTGGAGACTGTTCAGGTGTACGGCCCAGGAGAGGCTGGAGACTGTGCAGGCGTACGGCCTAGGAGAGGCTGGAGACTGTGCAGGTGTACGGCCCAGGAGAGGTTGGAGACTGTGCAGGTGTATGGCCCAGGAGAGGCCGGAGGCTGTGCAGGTGTACGGCCCATGAGAGGCTGGAGGCTGTGTAGGTGTATGGCCCAGGAGAGGCTGGAGGCTGTGTAGGTGTACGGCCCAGGAGAGGCTGGAGGCTGTGTAGGTGTACGGCCCAGGAGAGGCTGGAGACTGTGCAGGTGTACGGTCCAGGAGAGGCTGGAGGCTGTGTAGGTGTACGGCCCAGGAGAGGCTGGAGGCTGTGTAGGTGTACGGCCCAGGAGAGGCTTGAGGCTGTGCAGGTGTACGGCCCAGGAGAGGCTTGAGGCTGTGCAGGTGTACGGCCCAGGAGAGGCCGGAGAGAGGCAGGTGTATGGCCCAGGAGAGGCTGGAGGCTGTGCATGTGTACGGCCCAGGAGAGGCTGGAGACTGTGCAGGTGTATGGCCCAGGAGAGGCTGGAGACTGTGCAGGTGTATGGCCCAGGAGAGGCTGGAGAGAGGCTGGAGGCTGTGCAGGCGTACGGCCCAGGAGAGGTCGGAGGCTGTGCAGGTGTACGGCCCAGGAGAGACCGGAGGCTGTGCATGCGTATGGCCCAGGAGGGGCCGGAAGCTGTGCAGGTGTACGGCCTAGGAGAGGCTGTACAGGTGTACGGCCGGAGAGGCTGGAGACTGTGCAGGTGTACGGCCCAGGAGAGGCTGGAGGCTGTGCACGTGTACGGCCCAGGAGAGGCTGGAGGCTGTGCAGGTGTACGGCCCAGGAGAGGCTGGAGGCTGTGCAGGTTTACGGCCCAGGAGAGGCTGGAGGCTGTGCAGGTTTACGGCCCAGGAGAGGCCGGAGAGAGGCAGGTGTATGGCCCAGGAGAGGCTGGAGACTGTGGAGGTGTACGGCCCAGTAGAGGCTGGAGACTGTTCAGGTGTACGGCCCAGGAGAGGCTGGAGACTGTGCAGGCGTACGGCCTAGGAGAGGCTGGAGACTGTGCAGGTGTACGGCCCAGGAGAGGTTGGAGACTGTGCAGGTGTATGGCCCAGGAGAGGCCGGAGGCTGTGCAGGTGTACGGCCCATGAGAGGCTGGAGGCTGTGTAGGTGTATGGCCCAGGAGAGGCTGGAGGCTGTGTAGGTGTACGGCCCAGGAGAGGCTGGAGGCTGTGTAGGTGTACGGCCCAGGAGAGGCTGGAGGCTGTGTAGGTGTACGGCCCAGGAGAGGCTGGAGGCTGTGTAGGTTTACGGCCCAGGAGAGGCCAGAGAGAGGCAGGAGTACGGCCCAGGAGAGGCCGGAGACTGTGCAGGTGTACGGCCCAGGAGGGCTGGAGAGAGGCAGGTGTATGGCCCAGGAGAGGCCGGAGGCTGTGCAGGCGTACGGCCCAGGAGAGGCCCGAGGCTGTGCAGGCGTATGGCCCAGGAGAGGCCGGAGGCTGTGCAGGCGTACGGCCCAGGAGAGGCTGGAGGCTGTGCAGGTGTACGGCCCAGGAGAGGCTGGAGACTGTGTAGGTGTACGGCCTAGGAGAGGCTGGAGGCTGTGCAGGCGTACGGCCCAGGAGAGGCTGGAGAGAGTTAGGTGTATGGCCCAGGAGAGGCCGGAGGCTGTGCAGGCATACGGCCCAGGAGAGGCTGGAGGTTGTGTAGGTGTACGGCCCAAGAGAGGCTGGAGTCTATGCAGGTTTACGGCCCAGGAGAGGCTGGAGAGAGGCAGGTGTACGGCCCAGGAAAGGCTGGAGGCTGTGCAGGTGTACGGCCCAGGAGAGGCTGGAGACTGTGCAGGTGTATGGCCTAAGAGAGGCTGGAGGCTGTGCAGGCGTGCGGCCCAGGAGAGGCCGGAGGCTGTGCAGGCGTACAGCCGAGGAGAGGCCGGAGGCTGTGCAGGTGTACGGACTAGGAGAGGCCGGAGACTGTGCAGTTGTAAGGCCCAGGAGAGGCTGGAGGCTGTGTAGGTGTACGGCCCAGGAGAGGCTGGAGGTTGTGTAGGTGTACGGCCGAGGAGAGGCTGAAGACTGTGCAGGTGTATGGCCCAGGAGAGGCTGAAGAGAGGCTGGAGGCTGCGCAGGCGTACGGCCTAGGAGAGGCCGGAGGCTGTGCAGGCGTACGGCCCAGGAGAGGCCGGAGGCTGTGCAGGCGTACGGCCCAGGAGAGGCCGGAGGCTGTGCAGGCGTACGGCCCAGGAGAGGCCAGAGGCTGTGCAGGCGTACGGCCCAGGAGAGGCCAGAGGCTGTGCAGGCGTACGGCCCAGGAGAGGCCGGAGGCTGTGCAGGCTTATGGCCCAGGAGAGGCCGGAGGCTGTGCAGGTGTACGGCCGGAGAGGCTGGAGACTGCAGGTGTACGGCCCAGGAGAGGCTGGAGGCTGTGTAGGTGTACGGCCCAGGAGAGGCTGGAGGCTGTGTAGGTGTACGGCCCAGGAGAGGCTTGAGGCTGTGCAGGTGTACGGCCCAGGAGAGGCCGGAGAGAGGCAGGTGTATGGCCCAGGAGAGGCTGGAGGCTGTGCATGTGTACGGCCCAGGAGAGGCTGGAGACTGTGAAGGTGTATGGCCCAGGAGAGGCTGGAGACTGTGCAGGTGTATGGCCCAGGAGAGGCTGGAGAGATGCTGGAGGCTGTGCAGGCGTACGGCCCAGGAGAGGCCGGAGGCTGTGCAGGTGTACGGCCCAGGAGAGGCCGGAGGCTGTGCATGCGTATGGCCCAGGAGGGGCCGGAAGCTGTGCAGGTGTACGGCCTAGGAGAGGCTGTACAGGTGTACGGCCGGAGAGGCTGGAGACTGTGCAGGTGTACGGCCCAGGAGAGGCTGGAGGCTGTGCAGGTGTACGGCCCAGGAGAGGCTGGAGGCTGTGCAGGTGTACGGCCCAGGAGAGGCTGCAGGCTGTGCAGGTGTACGGCCCAGGAGAGGCTGGAGGCTGTGCAGGTTTACGGCCCAGGAGAGGCCGGAGAGAGGCAGGTGTATGGCCCAGGAGAGGCTGGAGACTGTGGAGGTGTACGGCCCAGTAGAGGCTGGAGACTGTTCAGGTGTACGGCCCAGGAGAGGCTGGAGACTGTGCAGGCGTACGGCCTAGGAGAGGCTGGAGACTGTGCAGGTGTACGGCCCAGGAGAGGTTGGAGACTGTGCAGGTGTATGGCCCAGGAGAGGCCGGAGGCTGTGCAGGTGTACGGCCCATGAGAGGCTGGAGGCTGTGTAGGTGTATGGCCCAGGAGAGGCTGGAGGCTGTGTAGGTGTACGGCCCAGGAGAGGCTGGAGGCTGTGTAGGTGTACGGCCCAGGAGAGGCTGGAGGCTGTGTAGGTGTACGGCCCAGGAGAGGCTGGAGGCTATGTAGGTTTACGGCCCAGGAGAGGCCAGAGAGAGGCAGGAGTACGGCCCAGGAGAGGCCGGAGACTGTGCAGGTGTACGGCCCAGGAGGGCTGGAGAGAGGCAGGTGTATGGCCCAGGAGAGGCCGGAGGCTGTGCAGGCGTACGGCCCAGGAGAGGCCCGAGGCTGTGCAGGCGTATGGCCCAGGAGAGGCCGGAGGCTGTGCAGGCGTACGGCCCAGGAGAGGCTGGAGGCTGTGCAGGTGTACGGCCCAGGAGAGGCTGGAGACTGTGTAGGTGTACGGCCTAGGAGAGGCTGGAGGCTGTGCAGGCGTACGGCCCAGGAGAGGCTGGAGAGAGTTAGGTGTATGGCCCAGGAGAGGCCGGAGGCTGTGCAGGCATACGGCCCAGGAGAGGCTGGAGGTTGTGTAGGTGTACGGCCCAAGAGAGGCTGGAGGCTATGCAGGTTTACGGCCCAGGAGAGGCTGGAGAGAGGCAGGTGTACGGCCCAGGAAAGGCTGGAGGCTGTGCAGGTGTACGGCCCAGGAGAGGCTGGAGACTGTGCAGGTGTATGGCCCAAGAGAGGCTGGAGAGAGGCTGGAGGCTGTGCAGGCGTGCGGCCCAGGAGAGGCCGGAGGCTGTGCAGGCGTACAGCCGAGGAGAGGCCGGAGGCTGTGCAGGTGTACGGACTAGGAGAGGCCGGAGACTGTGCAGTTGTAAGGCCCAGGAGAGGCTGGAGGCTGTGTAGGTGTACGGCCCAGGAGAGGCTGGAGGTTGTGTAGGTGTACGGCCGAGGAGAGGCTGAAGACTGTGCAGGTGTATGGCCCAGGAGAGGCTGAAGAGAGGCTGGAGGCTGCGCAGGCGTACGGCCTAGGAGAGGCTGGAGGCTGTGCAGGCGTACTGCCCAGGAGAGGCCGGAGGCTGTGCAGGCGTACGGCCCAGGAGAGGCCGGAGGCTGTGCAGGCGTACGGCCCAGGAGAGGCCGGAGGCTGTGTAGGCGTATGGCCCAGGAGAGGCCGGAGGCTGTGCAGGTGTACGGCTGGAGACTGTGCAGGTGTACGGCCCAGGAGAGGCTGGAGGCTGTGTAGGTGTACGGCTCAGGAGAGGCTGGAGGCTGTGTAGGTGTACGGCCCAGGAGAGGCTGGAGGCTGTGCAGGTGTACGGCCCAGGAGAGGCCGGAGAGAGGCAGGTGTATGACCCAGGAGAGGCTGGAGACTGTGCAGGTGTACGGCCCAGGAGAGGCTGGAGAGAGGCTGGTGTATGGCCCAGGAGGGGCCGGAAGCTGTGCAGGCGTACGGCCCAGGAGAGGCTGGAGGCTGTGCAGGTGTACGGCCCAGGAGAGGCTGGAGGTTGTGTAGGTGTACGGCCCAGGAGAGGCTGGAGGCTGTGCAGGTTTATGGCCCAGGAGAGGCCGTAGAGAGGCAGGTGTACGGCCCAGGAGAGGCTGGAGGCTGTGCAGGTGTACGGCCAAGGAGAGGCTGGAGAGAGGCAGGTGTATGGCCCAGGAGAGGCCGGAGGCTGTGCAGGCATACGGCCTAGGAGAGGCTGGAGGCTGTGCAGGCGTACGGCCCAGGAGAGGCTGGAGAGAGTTAGGTGTATGGCCCAGGAGAGGCCAGAGGCTGTGCAGGCATACGGCCCAGGAGAGGCTGGAGGTTGTGTAGGTGTACGGCCCAAGAGAGGCTGGAGTCTATGCAGGTTTACGGCCCAGGAGAGGCTGGAGAGAGGCAGGTGTACGGCCCAGGAAAGGCTGGAGGCTGTGCAGGTGTACGGCCCAGGAGAGGCTGGAGACTGTGCAGGTGTATGGCCCAAGAGAGGCTGGAGAGAGGCTAGAGGCTGTGCAGGCGTGTGGCCCAGGAGAGGCCGGAGGCTGTGCAGGATTACAGCCGAGGAGAGGCCGGAGGCTGTGCAGGTGTACGGACTAGGAGAGGCCGGGGACTGTGCAGGTGTACGGCCCAGGAGAGGCTGGAGGCTGTGTAGGAGTACGGCCCAGGAGAGGCTGGAGGTTGTGTGGGTGTACGGCCGAGGAGAGGCTGAAGACTGTGCAGGTGTATGGCCCAGGAGAGGCTGGAGAGAGGCTGGAGGCTGCGCAGGCGTACGGCCCAGGAGAGGCCGGAGGCTGTGCAGGCGTACGGCCCAGGAGAGGCCGGAGGCTGTGCAGGCGTACGGCCCAGGAGAGGCCGGAGGCTGTGCAGGCGTACGGCCCAGGAGAGGCCGGAGGCTGTGCAGGCGTACGGCCCAGGAGAGGCCAGAGGCTGTGCAGGCGTACGGCCCAGGAGAGGCCGGAGGCTGTGCAGGCGTACGGCCCAGGAGAGGCCGGAGGCTGTGCAGGCGTACGGCCCAGGAGAGGCCGGAGGCTGTGTAGGCGTATGGCCCAGCAGAGGCCGGAGGCTGTGCAGGTGTACGGCTGGAGACTTTGCAGGTGTACGGCCCAGGAGAGGCTGGAGGCTGTGTAGGTGTACGGCCCAGGAGAGGCTGGAGGCTGTGTAGGTGTACGGCCCAGGAGAGGCTGGAGGCTGTGTAGGTGTACGGCCCAGGAGAGGCTGGAGGCTGTGCAGGTGTACGGCCCAGGAGAGGCCGGAGAGAGGCAGGTGTATGACCCAGGAGAGGCTGGAGACTGTGCAGGTGTACGGCCCAGGAGAGACTGGAGAGAGGCTGGTGTATGGCCCAGGAGGGACCGGAGGCTGTGCAGGCGTACGGCCCAGGAGAGGCTGGAGGCTGTGCAGGTGTACGGCCCAGGAGAGGCTGGAGGTTGTGTAGGTGTACGGCCCAGGAGAGGCTGGAGGCTGTGCAGGTTTATGGCCCAGGAGAGGCCGTAGAGAGGCAGGTGTACGGCCCAGGAGAGGCTGGAGGCTGTGCAGGTGTACGGCCAAGGAGAGGCTGGAGACTGTGCAGGTGTATGGCCCAGGAGAGGCTGGAGATAGGCTGGAGGCTGTGCAGGCGTACGGCCCAGGAGAGGCCGGAGGCTGTACAGGCGTACGGCCCAGGAGAGGCCGGAGGCTGTACAGGTGTACGGCCGTAGAGGCTGGAGACTGTGCAGGTGTACGGCCCAGGAGAGGCTGGAGGCTGTGTAGGTGTACGGCCCAGGAGAGGCTGGAGGCTGTGTAGGTGTACGGCCCAGGAGAGGCTGGAGGTTGTGCAGGTGTACGGCCCAGGAGAGGCTGTAGGCTGTGCAGGTTTACGGCCCAGGAGAGGCCGGAGCGAGGCAGGTGTTTGGCCCAGGAGAGGCTGGAGGCTGTGCAGGTGTACGACCCAGGAGAGGCCGGAGGTGGTGCAGGTGAACGGCCCAGGAGAGGCTGGAGGCTGTGTAGGTGTACGGCCCAGCAGAGGCTGGAGGTTGTGTAGGTGTACGGACCAGGAGAAGCTGTAGGCTGTGCAGGTTTACGGCCCAGGAGAGGCCGGAGAGAGGCAGATGTATGGCCCAGGAGAGGCTGGAGACTGTGCAGGTGTACGGCCCAGGAGAGGCTGGAGACTGTTCAGGTGTACGGCCCAGGAGATACTGGAGACTGTGCAGGCGTACGGCCTAGGAGAGGCTGGAGGTTGTGCAGGTGTACGGCCCAGGAGAGGTTGGAGACTGTGCAGGTGTATGGCCGAGGAGAGGCCGGAGGCTGTGCAGGTGTACGGCCCATGAGAGGCTGGAGGCTGTGTAGGTGTACGGCCCAGGAGAGGCTGGAGACTGTGTAGGTGTACGGCCCAGGAGAGGCAGGAGGTTGTGTAGGTGTACGGCTCAGGAGAGGCTGGAGGCTGTGCAGGTTTACGGCCCAGGAGAGGCCGGAGACTGTGCAGGTGTACGGCCCAGGAGGCCTGGAGAGAGGCAGGTGTATGGCCCAGGAGAGGCCGGAGGCTGTGCAGGCGTAAGGCCCAGGAGAGGCTGGAGACTGTGCAGGTGTACGGCCCAGGAGAGGCAGGAGAGAGGCAGGAGAGAGGCAGGTGTACGGCCCAGGAGAGGCTGGTGGCTGTACAGGTGTACTGCCCAGGAGAGGCTGGAGACTCTGCATGTGTATGGCCCAGGAGAGGCTGGAGAGAGGCTGTGCAGGCGTACGGCCCAGGAGAGGCCGGAGGCTGTGCAGGCGTACGGCCCAGGAGAGGCCGGAGGCTGTGCAGGCGTATGGCCCAGCAGGGGCCGGAGGCTGTGCAGGTGTACGGCCTAGGAGAGGCTGTACAGGTGTACGGCCGGAGAGGCTGGAGACTGTGCAGGTGTACGGCCCAGGAGAGGCTGGAGGCTGTGCAGGTGTACGGCCCAGGAGAGGCTGGAGGCTGTGCAGGTGTACGGCCCAGGAGAGGCTGGAGGCTGTGCAGGTGTACGGCCCAGGAGAGGCTGGAGGCTGTGCAGGTGTACGGCCCAGGAGAGGCTGGAGGCTGTGCAGGTGTACGGCCCAGGAGAGGCTGGAGAGAGGCAGGTGTACGGCCCAGGAGAGGCTGGAGACTGTTCAGGTGTACGGCCCAGGAGAGGCTGGAGACTGTGCAGGCGTACGGCCTAGGAGAGGCTGGAGACTGTGCAGGTGTACGGCCCAGGAGAGGTTGGAGACTGTGCACGTGTATGGCGCAGGAGAGGCAGGAGGCTGTGCAGGTGTACGGCCCATGAGAGGCTGGAGGCTGTGCAGGTTTACGGCCCAGGAGAGGCTGGAGAGAGGCAGGTGTACGGCCCAGAAGAGGCTGGAGGTTGTGCAGGTGTACGGCCCAGGAGAGGCTGGAGGCTGTGCAGGTGTACGGCCCAGGAGAGGCTGGAGGCTGTGCAGGTGTACGGCCCAGGAGAGGCTGGAGGCTGTGCAGGTGTACGGCCCAGGAGAGGCTGGAGGCTGTGCAGGTGTACGGCCGAGGAGAGGCTGGAGTGAGGCAGGTGTATGGCCCAGGAGAGGCTGGAGACTGTTCAGGTGTACGGCCCAGGAGAGGCTGGAGACTGTGCAGGCGTACGGCCTAGGAGAGGCTGGAGACTGTGCAGGTGTACGGCCCAGGAGAGGTTGGAGACTGTGCACGTGTATGGCCCAGGAGAGGCAGGAGGCTGTGCAGGTGTACGGCCCATGAGAGGCTGGAGGCTGTGCAGGTTTACGGCCCAGGAGAGGCCGGAGAGTGGCAGGTGTACGGCCCAGAAGAGGCTGGAGGTTGTGCAGGTGTACGGCCCAGGAGAGGCTGGAGACTGTGCAGGTGTACGGCCTAGGAGAGGCTGGAGACTGTGCAGGTGTACGGCCCAGGAGAGGCTAGAGACTGTGCAGGTTTACGGCCCAGGAGAGGCCGGAGAGAGGCAGCTGTACAGCCCAGGAGAGGCTGGAGAGGCAGGTGTATGGCCCAGGAAAGGCCGGAGGCTGTGCAGGCGTACGGCCCAGGAGAGGCTGGAGGCTGTGCAGGTGTACGGCCCAGGAGAGGCTGGAGGTTGTGTAGGTGTACGGCCCAGGAGAGGCTGGAGGCTGTGCAGGTTTACGGCCCAGGAGAGGCCGGAGAGAGGCAGGTGTACGACCCAGGAGAGGCTGGAGGCTGTGCAGGTGTACGGCCCAGGAGAGGCTGGAGACTGTGCAGGTGTATGGCTCTGGAGAGGCTGGAGGCTGTGCAGGCGTACGGCCCAGGAGAGGCTGGAGGCTGTACAGATGTACGGCCGGAGAGGCTGGAGACTGTGCAGGTGTACGGTCCAGGAGAGGCTAGAGGCTGTGTAGGTGTACGGCCCAGGAGAGGCTGGAGGTTGTGTAGGTGTACGGCCCAGGAGAGGCTGGAGGCTGTGCTGGTTTACGGCCCAGGACAGGCCGGAGCGAGGCAGGTGTACGGCCCAGGAGAGGCTGTAGGCTGTGCAGGTGTACGGCCCAGGAGAGGTCGGAGGCTGTGCAGGCGTATGGCCCAGGAGAGGCTGGAGGCTGTGCAGGTGTACGGCCCAGGAGAGGCTGGAGGTTGTGCAGGCGTACGGCCCAGGAGAGGCCGGAGGCTGTGTAGGCGTACGGCCCAGGAGAGGCCGGAGGCTGTGCAGGCGTACGGCCCAGGAGAGGCCGGAGGCTGTACAGGTGTACGACCGGAGAGGCTGGAGACTTTGCAGGTGTACGGCCCAGGAGATGCTGGAGGCTGTGTAGGTGTACGGCCCAGGAGAGGCTGGAGGTTGTGCAGGTTTACTGCCCAGGAGAGGCCGGAGAGAGGCAGGTGTATGGCCCAGGAGAGGCTGGAGACTGTTCAGGTGTACGGCCCAGAAGAGGCTGGAGGCTGTGCAGGTGTACAGCCCAGGAGAGGCTGGAGACTGTTCAGGTGTACGGCCCAGGAGAGGCTGGAGACTGTGCAGGTGTACGGCCCAGGAGAGGTTGGAGGCTGTGTAGGTGTACGGCCCAGGAGAGGCTGGAGGCTGTGCAGGTGTACGGCCCAGGAGAGGCTGGAGAGAGGCAGGTGTACGGCCCAGAAGAGGCTGGAGGCTGTGCAGGTGTACGGCCCAGGAGAGGCTGGAGAGAGGCAGGTGTACGGCCCAGAAGAGGCTGGAGGCTGTGTAGGTGTACGGCCCAGGAGAGGCTGGAGGCTGTGTAGGTGTACGGCCCAGGAGAGGCTGGAGGCTGTGCAGGTGTACGGCCCAGGAGAGGCTGGAGGCTGTGCAGGTGTACGGCCCAGGAGAGGCTGGAGGCTGTGCAGGTGTACGGCCCAGGAGAGGTTGGAGGCTGTGCAGGTGTACGGCCCAGGAGAGGCTGGAGGCTGTGCAGGTGTACGGCCCAGGAGAGGCTGGAGGCTGTGCAGGTGTACGGCCCAGGAGAGGCTGGAGACTGCAGCAGCAGCTTGTCATAAGCAGTGTGTAAACTCCACCCCCTACAGGGAGGAACACAGGTGATTGGTTAGTAATAGTCTGACATCATCTACAGGAGAATACACAGGGCTGCGCAGTTTTGTTGCTGTCATCCCATTTATTGCTTAGATGCAATGACTCGGTTACCATGTTTATCTGAATAGAACTTTCCCCCATTATTTCTTGTCTGCAGCTGAAATACAAAGAAAAGTACCAGAGTCAGATGAAAGGACATTATGAAGGAGTTGGTATGGACCGACGCACATTACACGCCATCAAGGCTGGGACCCTTGCCAGCAACGTGAGCATCTAGAAGTGAATGGATATAGAAACTGATACTTCTCATGATGTCTGTCTAAATCTGGTGACTGTATAAATCTGTATGTAGTGAGCTCCCTCTAGTGGTGGCTGTATAAATCTGTATGTAGTGAGCTCCTCCTAGTGGTGGCTGTATAAATCTGTATGTAGTGATCTCTCCCTAGTGGTGGCTGTATAAATCTGTATGTAGTGATCTCTCCCTAGTGGTGGCTGTATAAATCTGTATGTAGTGAGCTCCCACTAGTGGTGGCTGTATAAATCTGTATGCAGTGAGCTCCCTCTAGTGGTGGCTGTTTAAATCTGTATGTAGTGAGCTCCCACTAGTGGTGGCTGTATAAATCTGAACGTAGTGAGCTCCCACTAGTGGTGGCTGTATAAATCTGTATGCGGTGGGCTCCCTCTAGTGGTGGCTGTATAAATCTGTATGTAGTGAGCTCCCCCTAGTGGTGACTGTATAAATCTGTATGAGTGAGCTCCCCTTAGTGCTGGCTGTTTAAATCTGTATGTAGTGAGCTCCCTCTAGTGGTGACTGTATAAATCTGTATGTAGTAAGCTCCTAGTGGTGGCTGTATAAATCTGTATGTAGTGAGCTCCCCTTAGTGCTGGCTGTATAAATCTGTATGTAGTGAGCTCCCTCTAGTGGTGGCTGTATAAATCTGTATGTAGTGATCTCCCTCTAGTGGTGGCTGTATAAATCTGTATGTAGTGACCTCCACCTAGTGGTGGCTGTATAAATCTGTATGTAGTGAGCTCCCCTTAGTGCTGGCTGTATAAATCTGTATGTAGTGAGCTCTCCCTTGTGGTGACTGTATAAATCTGTATGTAGTGAGCTCCCCCTAGTGGTGGCTGTATAAATCTGTATGTAGTGATCTCCCCCTAGTGGTGGCTGTATAAATCTGTATGTAGTGATCTCCCTCTAGTGGTGGCTGTATATATCTGGATGTAGTGAGCTCCCCTTAGTGCTGGCTGTATAAATTTGTATGCAGTGAGCTCCTCCTAGTGGTGGCTGTATAAATCTGTATGTAGTGAGCTCCCTCTAGTGGTGGCTGTATAAATCTGTATGCAGTGAGCTCCCTCTAGTGGTGGCTGTATAAATCTGTATGTAGTGAGCTCCCTCTAGTGGTGGCTGTATAAATCTGTATGTAGTGATTTCCCTCTAGTGGTGACTGTATAAATCTGTATGTAGTGAGCTCCCTCTAGTGGTGGCTGTATAAATCTGTATGTAGTGAGCTCCCCCTAGTGGTGACTGTATAAATCTGTATGTAGTGAGCTCTCCCTAGTGGTGGCTGTATAAATCTGTATGTAGTGAGCTCCCCCTAGTGGTGACTGTATAAATCTGTATGTAGTGATCTCCCTCTAGTGGTGACTGTATAAATCTGTATGTAGTGAGCTCCCCCTAGAGGTGACTGTATAAATCTGTATGTAGTGAGCTCCCTCTAGTGGTGGCTGTATAAATCTGTATGTAGTGAGCTCTCCCTAGTGGTGGCTGTATAAATCTGTATGTAGTGAGCTCCCCCTAGTGGTGGCTGTATAGATCTGTATGTAGTGAGCTCCCCCTAGTGGTGGCTGTATAGATCTGTATGTAGTGAGCTCCCTCTAGTGGTGGCTGTATAAATCTATGCAGTGAGCTCCCTCTAGTGGTGACTGTATAAATCTGTATGTAGTGAGCTCCCTCTAGTGGTGACTGTATAAATCTGTATGTAGTGACCTCCTCCTAGTGGTGACTGTTTAAATATGTATGTAGTGAGCTCCCCCTAGTGGTGGCTGTATAAATCTGTATGTAGTGACCTCCCCCTAGTGGTGACTGTATAAATCTGTATGCAGTGGGCTCCCTCTAGTGATGGCTGTATAAATCTGTATGTAGTGATCTCTCCCTTAGTGCTGGCTGTATAAATCTGTATGTAGTGAGCTCCACCTAGCGGTGGCTGTATAAATCTGTATGTAGTGAGCTCCCCTTAGTGCTGGCTGTATAAATCTGTATGTAGTGAGCTCCTCCTAGTGGTGGCTGTATAAATCTGTATGTAGTGAGCTCCCTCTAGTGGTGGCTGTATAAATCTGTATGCAGTGAGCTCCCTCTAGTGGTGGCAGTATAAATCTGTATGTAGTGAGCTCCCTCTAGTGGTGGCTGTATAAATCTGTATGTAGTAAGCTCCCTCTAGTGGTGACTGTATAAATCTGTATGTAGTGAGCTCCACCTATTGGTGACTGTATAAATCTGTATGTAGTGAGCTCCCTCTAGTGGTGGCTGTATAAATCTGTATGTAGTGAGCTCCCTCTAGTGGTGGCTGTATAAATCTGTATGTAGTGAGCTCCCTCTAGTGGTGGCTGTATAAATCTGTATGCAGTGAGCTCCCTCTAGTGGTGGCTGTATAAATCTGTATGTAGTGAGCTTCCCCTAGTGGTGGCTGTATAATTCTGTGTGTAGTGAGCTCCCCCTAGTGGTGGCTGTATAAATCTGTATGTAGTGAGCTTCCCCTAGTGGTGGCTGTATAAATCTGTATGTAGTGAGCTCCCCTTAGTGCTGGCTGTATAAATCTGTATGTAGTGAGCTCCCTCTAGTGGTGACTGTATAAATCTGTATGTAGTGAGCTCCCCTTAGTGCTGGCTGTATAAATCTGTATGTAGTGAGCTCCCTCTAGTGGTGGCTGTATAAATCTGTATGTAGTGAGCTCCCCTTAGTGCTGGCTGTATAAATCTGTATGTAGTGAGCTCCCTCTAGTGGTGGCTGTATATATCTGTATGTAGTGAGCTCCCCTTAGTGCTGGCTGTATAAATTTGTATGCAGTGAGCTCCTCCTAGTGGTGGCTGTATAAATCTGTATGTAGTGAGCTCCCTCTAGTGGTGGCTGTATAAATCTGTATGCAGTGAGCTCCCTCTAGTGGTGACTGTATAAATCTGTATGTAGTGATTTCCCTCTAGTGGTGACTGTATAAATCTGTATGTAGTGAGCTCCCTCTAGTGGTGGCTGTATAAATCTGTATGTAGTGAGCTCCCCCTAGTGGTGACTGTATAAATCTGTATGTAGTGAGCTCTCCCTAGTGGTGGCTGTATAAATCTGTATGTAGTGATCTCCCCCTAGTGGTGGCTGTATAAATCTGTATGTAGTGAGCTCCCCCTAGTGGTGACTGTATAAATCTGTATGTAGTGATCTCCCTCTAGTGGTGACTGTATAAATCTGTATGTAGTGAGCTCCTCCTAGTGGTGACTGTATAAATATGTATGTAGTGAGCTCCCCCTAGTGGTGGCTGTATAAATCTGTATGTAGTGACCTCCCCCTAGTGGTGACTGTATAAATCTGTATGCAGTGGGCTCCCTCTAGTGATGGCTGTATAAATCTGTATGTAGTGATCTCTCCCTTAGTGCTGGCTGTATAAATCTGTATGTAGTGAGCTCCTCCTAGTGGTGGCTGTATAAATCTGTATGTAGTGAGCTCCCTCTAGTGGTGGCTGTATAAATCTGTATGCAGTGAGCTCCCTCTAGTGGTGGCAGTATAAATCTGTATGTAGTGAGCTCCCTCTAGTGGTGGCTGTATAAATCTGTATGTAGTAAGCTCCCTCTAGTGGTGACTGTATAAATCTGTATGTAGTGAGCTCCACCTATTGGTGACTGTATAAATCTGTATGTAGTGAGCTCCCTCTAGTGGTGGCTGTATAAATCTGTATGTAGTGAGCTCCCTCTAGTGGTGGCTGTATAAATCTGTATGTAGTGAGCTCCCTCTAGTGGTGGCTGTATAAGTCTGTATGCAGTGAGCTCCCTCTAGTGGTGGCTGTATAAATCTGTATGTAGTGAGCTTCCCCTAGTGGTGGCTGTATAATTCTGTGTGTAGTGAGCTCCCCCTAGTGGTGGCTGTATAAATCTGTATGTAGTGAGCTTCCCCTAGTGGTGGCTGTATAAATCTGTATGTAGTGAGCTACCTCTAGTGGTGACTGTATAAATCTGTATGTAGTGAGCTCCCCTTAGTGCTGGCTGTATAAATCTGTATATAGTGAGCTCCCTCTAGTGGTGACTGTATAAATCTGTATGTAGTGAGCTCCCCTTAGTGCTGGCTGTATAAATCTGTATGTAGTGAGCTCCCTCTAGTGGTGACTGTATAAATCTGTATGTATTGAGCTCCACCTAGTGGTGGCTGTATAAATCTGTATGTAGTGATCTCCCTCTAGTGGTGGCTGTATAAATCTGTATGTAGTGAGCTCCACCTAGTGGTGGCTGTATAAATCTGTATGTAGTGAGCTCCCCTTAGTGCTGGCTGTATAAATCTGTATGTAGTGAGCTCCCTCTAGTGGTGGCTGTATATATCTGTATGTAGTGAGCTCCCCTTAGTGCTGGCTGTATAAATTTGTATGCAGTGAGCTCCTCCTAGTGGTGGCTGTATAAATCTGTATGTAGTGAGCTCCCTCTAGTGGTGGCTGTATAAATCTGTATGCAGTGAGCTCCCTCTAGTGGTGACTGTATAAATCTGTATGTAGTGATTTCCCTCTAGTGGTGACTGTATAAATCTGTATGTAGTGAGCTCCCTCTAGTGGTGGCTGTATAAATCTGTATGTAGTGAGCTCCCCCTAGTGGTGACTGTATAAATCTGTATGTAGTGAGCTCTCCCTAGTGGTGGCTGTATAAATCTGTATGTAGTGAGCTCCCCCTAGTGGTGACTGTATAAATCTGTATGTAGTGATCTCCCTCTAGTGGTGACTGTATAAATCTGTATGTAGTGAGCTCCCCCTAGAGGTGACTGTATAAATCTGTATGTAGTGAGCTCCCTCTTGTGGTGTCTGTATATATCTGTATGTAGTGAGCTCTCCCTAGTGGTGGCTGTATAAATCTGTATGTAGTGAGCTCCCCCTAGTGGTGGCTGTATAGATCTGTATGTAGTGAGCTCCCCCTAGTGGTGGCTGTATAGATCTGTATGTAGTGAGCTCCCTCTAGTGGTGGCTGTATAAATCTGTATGCAGTGAGCTCCCTCTAGTGGTGACTGTATAAATCTGTATGTAGTGAGCTCCCTCTAGTTGTGACTGTATAAATCTGTATGTAGTGAGCTCCTCCTAGTGGTGACTGTATAAATATGTATGTAGTGAGCTCCCCCTAGTGGTGGCTGTATAAATCTGTATGTAGTGACCTCCCCCTAGTGGTGACTGTATAAATCTGTATGCAGTGGGCTCCCTCTAGTGATGGCTGTATAAATCTGTATGTAGTGAGCTCCCCTTAGTGCTGGCTGTATAAATCTGTATGTAGTGAGCTCCTCCTAGTGGTGGCTGTATAAATCTGTATGTAGTGAGCTCCCTCTAGTGGTGGCTGTATAAATCTGTATGCAGTGAGCTCCCTCTAGTGGTGGCAGTATAAATCTGTATGTAGTAAGCTCCCTCTAGTGGTGACTGTATAAATCTGTATGTAGTGAGCTCCACCTATTGGTGACTGTATAAATCTGTATGTAGTGAGCTCCCTATAGTGGTGGCTGTATAAATCTGTATGTAGTGAGCTCCCTCTAGTGGTGGCTGTATAAATCTGTATGCAGTGAGCTCCCTCTAGTGGTGGCTGTATAAATCTGTATGTAGTGAGCTTCCCCTAGTGGCGGCTGTATAATTCTGTGTGTAGTGAGCTCCCCCTAGTGGTGGCTGTATAAATCTGTATGTAGTGAGCTTCCCCTAGTGGTGGCTGTATAAATCTGTATGTAGTGAGCTCCCTCTAGTGGTGGCTGTATAAATCTGTATGCAGTGAGCTCCCTCTAGTGGTGACTGTATAAATCTGTATGTAGTGAGCTCCCCCTATTGATGACTGTATAAATCTGTGTGTAGTGAGCTCCCTGTAGTGGTGGCTTTAGAAATTATGTAGTGAGCTCCCTCTAGTGGTGGCTGTATATATCTGTATGTAGTGAGCTCCCTCTAGTGTTGACTGTATAAATCTGTGTGTAGTCAGCTCCCTCTTGTGGTGGCTGTATAAATCTGTATATAGTGAGCTCCCCCTAGTGGTGGCTGTATAAATCTGTATGTAGTGAGCTCCCTCTAGTGGTGGCTGTATAAATCTGTATATAGTGAGCTCCCCCTAGTGGTGGCTGTATAAATCTGTATGTAGTGAGCTCCCTCTAGTGGTGGCTGAAAAAATCTGTATGTAGTGAGCTCCTCCTAGTGGTGGCTGAAAAAATCTGTATGTAGTGAGCTCCTCCTAGTGGTGGCTGTATAAATCTGTATGTAGTGAGCTCCCCCTAGTGGTGGCTGTATAAATCTGTATGTAGTGATCTCTCCCTTGTGGTGACTGTATAAATCTGTATGTAGTGAGCTCCCCCTAGTGGTGGCTGTATAAATCTGTATGTAGTGGGCTCCCTCTAGTGGTGGCTGTATAAATCTGTATGTAGTGAGCTCCTCCTAGTGGTGGCTGTATAAATCTGTATGTAGTGAGCTCCCCCTAGTGGTGGCTGTATAAATCTGTATGTAGTGAGCTCCCTCTAGTGGTGGCTGTATAAATCTGTATGTAGTGGGCTCCCTCTAGTGGTGGCTGTATAAATCTGTATGTAGTGAGCTCCTCCTAGTGGTGGCTGTATAAATCTGTATATAGTGAGCTCCCCCTAGTGGTGGCTGTATAAATCTGTATCCTGTGAGGTCCTTCTAGTGGTGACTGTATAAATCTGTATGTAGTGAGCTCCCTCTTGTGGTGGCTGTATAAATCTGTATATAGTGAGCTCCCCCTAGTGGTGGCTGTATAAATCTGTATGTAGTGAGCTCCCTCTAGTGGTGGCTGTATAAATCTGTATGTAGTGAGCTCCTCCTAGTGGTGGCTGTATAAATCTGTATGTAGTGAGCTCCCCCTAGTGGTGGCTGTATAAATCTGTATGTAGTGATCTCTCCCTTGTGGTGACTGTATAAATCTGTATGTAGTGAGCTCCTTCTAGTGGTGGCTGTATAAATCTGTATATAGTGAGCTCCCCCTAGTGGTGGCTGTATAAATCTGTATGTAGTGAGCTCCCCCTAGTGGTGGCTGTATAAATCTGTATGTAGTGGGCTCCCTCTAGTGGTGGCTGTATAAATCTGTATGTAGTGAGCTCCTCCTAGTGGTGGCTGTATAAATCTGTATGTAGTGAGCTCCCCCTAGTGGTGGCTGTATAAATCTGTATGTAGTGAGCTCCCTCTAGTGGTGGCTGTATAAATCTGTATGTAGTGGGCTCCCTCTAGTGGTGGCTGTATAAATCTGTATGTAGTGAGCTCCTCCTAGTGGTGGCTGTATAAATCTGTATATAGTGAGCTCCCCCTAGTGGTGGCTGTATAAATCTGTATGTAGTGAGCTCCCCCTAGTGGTGGCTGTATAAATCTGTATGTAGTGGGCTCCCCCTAGTGGTGGCTGTATAAATCTGTATGTAGTGAGCTCCTCCTAGTGGTGGCTGTATAAATCTGTATGTAGTGAGCTCCCCCTAGTGGTGGCTGTATAAATCTGTATGTAGTGATCTCTCCCTTGTGGTGGCTGTATAAATCTGTGTGTAGTGAGATCCCTCTAGTGGTGACTGTATAAATCTGTGTGTAGTGATCTCCCCCTAGTGGTGACTGTATAAATCTGTGTGTAGTGAGCTCCCTCTAGTGGTGACTGTATAAATCTGTATGTAGTGATCTCTCCCTTGTGGTGGCTGTATAAATCTGTGTGTAGTGAGATCCCTCTAGTGGTGACTGTATAAATCTGTATGTAGTGATCTCCTCCTAGTGGTGACTGTATAAATCTGTATGTAGTGAGCTCCTCCTAGTGGTGACTGTATAAATCTGTGTGTAGTGATCTTCCCCTAGTGGTGACTGTATAAATCTGTGTGTAGTGAGCTCCCTCTAGTGGTGACTGTATAAATCTGTGTGTAGTGATCTCCCCCTAGTGGTGACTGTATAAATCTGTGTGTAGTGAGCTCCCACTAGTGGTGGCTTTAGAAATTATGTAGTGAGCTCCCTCTAGTGGTGGCTGTATATATCTGTATGTAGTGAGCTCCCTCTAGTGGTGACTGTATAAATCTGTGTGTAGTCAGCTCCCTCTTGTGGTGGCTGTATAAATCTGTATATAGTGAGCTCCCCCTAGTGGTGGCTGTATAAATCTGTATGTAGTGAGCTCCCTCTAGTGGTGGCTGTATAAATCTGTATATAGTGAGCTCCCCCTAGTGGTGGCTGTATAAATCTGTATGTAGTGAGCTCCCTCTAGTGGTGGCTGAAAAAATCTGTATGTAGTGAGCTCCTCCTAGTGGTGGCTGTATAAATCTGTATGTAGTGAGCTCCCCCTAGTGGTGGCTGTATAAATCTGTATGTAGTGATCTCTCCCTTGTGGTGACTGTATAAATCTGTATGTAGTGAGCTCCTTCTAGTGATGGCTGTATAAATCTGTATATAGTGAGCTCCCCCTAGTGGTGGCTGTATAAATCTGTATGTAGTGAGCTCCCCCTAGTGGTGGCTGTATAAATCTGTATGTAGTGGGCTCCCTCTAGTGGTGGCTGTATAAATCTGTATGTAGTGAGCTCCTCCTAGTGGTGGCTGTATAAATCTGTATGTAGTGAGCTCCCCCTAGTGGTGGCTGTATAAATCTGTATGTAGTGAGCTCCCTCTAGTGGTGGCTGTATAAATCTGTATGTAGTGGGCTCCCTCTAGTGGTGGCTGTATAAATCTGTATGTAGTGAGCTCCTCCTAGTGGTGGCTGTATAAATCTGTATATAGTGAGCTCCCCCTAGTGGTGGCTGTATAAATCTGTATCCAGTGAGGTCCTTCTAGTGGTGACTGTATAAATCTGTATGTAGTGAGCTCCCTCTAGTGGTGGCTGTATAAATCTGTATATAGTGAGCTCCCCCTAGTGGTGGCTGTATAAATCTGTATGTAGTGAGCTCCCTCTAGTGGTGGCTGAAAAAATCTGTATGTAGTGAGCTCCTCCTAGTGGTGGCTGTATAAATCTGTATGTAGTGAGCTCCCCCTAGTGGTGGCTGTATAAATCTGTATGTAGTGATCTCTCCCTTGTGGTGACTGTATAAATCTGTATGTAGTGAGCTCCTTCTAGTGGTGGCTGTATAAATCTGTATATAGTGAGCTCCCCCTAGTGGTGGCTGTATAAATCTGTATGTAGTGAGCTCCCCCTAGTGGTGGCTGTATAAATCTGTATGTAGTGGGCTCCCTCTAGTGGTGGCTGTATAAATCTGTATGTAGTGAGCTCCTCCTAGTGGTGGCTGTATAAATCTGTATGTAGTGAGCTCCCCCTAGTGGTGGCTGTATAAATCTGTATGTAGTGAGCTCCCTCTAGTGGTGGCTGTATAAATCTGTATGTAGTGGGCTCCCTCTAGTGGTGGCTGTATAAATCTGTATGTAGTGAGCTCCTCCTAGTGGTGGCTGTATAAATCTGTATATAGTGAGCTCCCCCTAGTGGTGGCTGTATAAATCTGTATATAGTGAGCTCCCCCTAGTGGTGGCGGTATAAATCTGTATGTAGTGAGCTCCCCCTAGTGGTGGCTGTATAAATCTGTATGTAGTGAGCTCCCCCTAGTGGTGGCTGTATAAATCTGTATGTAGTGAGCTCCTCCTAGTGGTGGCTGTATAAATCTGTATGTAGTGAGCTCCCCCTAGTGGTGGCTGTATAAATCTGTATGTAGTGATCTCTCCCTTGTGGTGGCTGTATAAATCTGTGTGTAGTGAGCTCCCCCTAGTGGTGACTGTATAAATCTGTGTGTAGTGATCTCCCCCTAGTGGTGACTGTATAAATCTGTGTATAGTGAGCTCCCTCTAGTGGTGACTGTATAAATCTGTATGTAGTGATCTCTCCCTTGTGGTGGCTGTATAAATCTGTGTGTAGTGAGATCCCTCTAGTGGTGACTGTATAAATCTGTATGTAGTGATCTCTCCCTTGTGGTGGCTGTATAAATCTGTGTGTAGTGAGATCCCTCTAGTGGTGACTGTATAAATCTGTATGTAGTGAGCTCCCTCTAGTGGTGGCTGTATAATCTGTATGTAGTGAGCTCCCCCTAGTGGTGACTGTATAAATCTGTATGTAGTGAGCTCCTCCTAGTGGTGACTGTATAAATCTGTGTGTAGTGAGATCCCTCTAGTGGTGACTGTATAAATCTGTGTGTAGTGATCTCCCCCTAGTGGTGACTGTATAAATCTGTGTGTAGTGAGCTCCCTCTAGTGGTGACTGTATAATTCTGTGTGTAGTGATCTCCCCCTAGTGGTGACTGTATAAATCTGTGTGTAGTGAGCTCCCACTAGTGGTGGCTTTAGAAATTATGTAGTGAGCTTTGTGCCACAGTGATGTAGGGAAATAACACAATGGATGTAAAGTGATTTTTCTCCTGCAGCTCGCCTACAGATCGGAGAAGAGCGATTGTGCTGACGGAGAATATTGTTTCCCAGCGACTCTCGCTCCATCTTATCAGACCACAAAAAAGCTGCAACCCCTGAAAGACGTAAGTAACGCTGGAAGCTCGTCATACTGGGAAACAGACAGCAACAAAATACTGCTTCTTTATAAATGCATAGATATTACGGAAAGAGCATAGTCTCCCAGCAGCACAGAGTATTTCAGAAGAGTTGTGCTGATCTTATGAGAAGGCTTCTTATTGAAAGGAGGCGATCCACCAGGAGCACAGAGGATTTCAGGACAGAAGTTTGCTGACTTTTGTGGGATATCAAAATCAAATAATTTCATATGGGAAGGAACAGGGTCCCCCCAGCAGCACAAAGTATTTCAGAAGAGAAGTTTTCTGATTTAGTTGCATATCGTGAGGAGTAGGATCTCCAGCAGCACAGAGTATTTCAGGAAAGCTTGTGCTGATCTCCCTGAAGTCTGAACACGGCCGTTGCCCCTCCTGAGCTCGTGATTTCCATGTCTCGTCTCTTCCTTCCCGGCAGGTAAATTACCGGCAGAGCATCGACAAGGTGAAGTTCAGTTCTGTCACCGACACCCCGGAGATTGTACAAGCGAGGGTTAATGCCCAGCAGCTGAGCGATGTAAGTGCCATGCTGATAATGGGGACCACAATGATGCAACAGCCCCCAGGGTTCAACCCTTCATACATTAGCCGGTGGCATGTGAGCACATACAGGCCATCAGATGGTAGTGGTAGTACCGAGCAGTGTCCAGCACCAGAGCCCCCCCACAAGAGGCCCCAGGCACCAGAGACCCCCCCACCAGAGGCCCCCTGCACCAGAGACCCCCTGCACAAGAGGCCCCCCGGCACCAGAGACCCCCCCACCAGAGACCCCCTGCACCAGAGGCCCCCGGCACCAGAGACCCCCGGCACCAGAGACCCCCGGCACCAGAGACCCCCGGCACCAGAGACCCCCCCCACCAGAGGCCCCCGGCACCAGAGGCCTCCGGCACCAGCGACCCCCTGCACCAGCGACCCCCTGCACAAGAGGCCCCTGGCACCAGAGACCCCCCCCCACCAGAGGCCCCCGGCACCAGAGGCCTCCGGCACCAGCGACCCCCTGCACCAGAGACCCCCGGCACCAGAGACCCCCTGCACAAGAGGCCCCTGGCACCAGAGACCCCCCCCACCAGAGGCCCCCGGCACCAGCGACCCCCTGCACCAGCGACCCCCGGCACCAGAGACCCCCTGCACAAGAGGCCCCCCGGCACCAGAGACCCCCCCACCAGAGACCTCCGGCACCAGAGGCCTCCGGCACCAGAGACCCCCTGCACCAGAGGCCCCCTGCACCAGAGACCCCCTGCACCAGAGGCCCCCGGCACCAGAGGCCCCCGGCACCAGAGACCCCCTGCACCAGAGACCCCCTGCACCAGAGACCCCCTGCACCAGAGTCCCCCTGCACCAGAGATCCCCTGCACCAGAGACCCCCTGCACCAGAGACCCCCTGCACCAGAGGCCCCCTGCACCAGAGGCCCCCGGCACCAGAGACCCCCTGCACCAGAGATCCCCCTGCACCAGAGATCCCCCTGCACCAGAGATCCCCCTGCACCAGAGATCCCCCTGCACCAGAGACCCCCTGCACCAGAGGCCTCAGGCACCAGAGACCCCCACACCTCAAGTAGCCTCTAGTCGTGCCCATGTAGACGAGGTTGTGGTGCTGGCACAATCCTCAGACCTGGCACATGATGACCCCCATAGTCCTGGAGTAACAGAGCCCCAACCACACAGACGAGTCCGGCTGATGCCACACGACATTCCCGCTCCTGACTATTGAGCTGCAGGTTTGTTACATTGTATCCAGTGTAGACAATCCTCTGTGAGATAAACAGACTCCAGACTGATACATTGCAACAAGCTCTCAGGACCTGAGCTAGGTGCAGCCTATGTTAGGATTGGCTTCACGCTACCCCGGAACAAACCCTCAGCTGTGATAACTATTAAAGAGGTTGTCTTGGATTAGGAAAACAGCTTTCTTTGCCTTCCAGAAACAGCGCCACCCCTGTGCGTGGTTGTGTCTGGTTTTGCATCTCAATTCCATCAGAGATTGGGTTCAGTTGTAAAGCCACACACAACCTGCTGGCAGGGGTGGCACTGTTTTGAAACAAGATTTTAACCTTTTCATAACTTGCACTTCTCGTATGTCTATTCAGCTGAATTACAGGGCGGATTATGAGAAATCCAAGACCCGCTACACCCTGCCCCAGGACGTGCCGGAGATGGTGAAGGCCAAGGAGAATGCGGAGCTCTACAGCGAGGTACGTCACTGACCGAACCAGACCAGACTCTTGGTATATGTGCTCCAGTATCAGGGACCCCCTGGTATATGTGCTCCGGTATCAGAAACCCCCTGGTGTATGTGCTCTAGTATCAGGGACCCCCTGTTTTATGTGCTTCGGTATCAGGAACCCCCGGTATATGTGCTCTAGTATCAGGGACCCCCTGATGTATGTGCTCCGGTATCAGGAACCCCCTGGTATATGTGCTCCAGTATCAGGGACCCCCTGGTATATGTGTTCTGGTATCAGGGACCCCCTGGTATATGTGCTGCGGTATCGGGAACCCGCTGGTGTATGTGCTCTAGTTTCAGGGACCCCCTGTTTTATGTGCTCCGGTATCAGGAACCCCCTGGTATATGTGCTCTAGTATCAGGAACCCCCTGGTATATGTGCTCTAGTATCAGGGACCCCCTGGTATATGTGTTCTGGTATCAGGGACCCCCTGGTATATGTGCTCCGGTATCGAGAACCCCCTGGTGTATGTGCTCTAGTATCAGGGACCCCCTGTTTTATGTGTTCCGGTATCAGGAACCCCCTGGTATATGTGCTCTAGTATCAGGGACCCCCTGGTATATGTGCTCTAGTATCAGGGACCCCCTGGTAAATGTGCTCTAATATCAGGGACCCCCTGGTGTATGTGCTCCAGTATCAGGAACCCCCTGGTGTATGTGTTCCAGTATCAGGAACCCCCTGGTGTATGTGCTCCAGTATCAGGGACCCCCTGGTATATGTGCTCTAGTATCAGGAACCCCCTGGTATATGTGCTCTAGTATCAGGGACCCCCTGGTAAATGTGCTCTAATATCAGGGACCCCCTGGTGTATGTGCTCCAGTATCAGGAACCCCCTGGTGTATGTGTTCCAGTATCAGGAACCCCCTGGTGTATGTGCTCCAGTATCAGGGACCCCCTGGTATATGTGCTCTAGTATCAGGGACCCCCTGGTGTATGCGCTCTAGTATAAGGGACCCCCTGGTATATGTGTTCTGGTATCAGGAACCCCCTGGTGTATGTGCTCTAGTATCAAGGACCCCCTGGTATATGTGCTCCTAGTATCAGGAACCCCCTGGTGTATGTGCTCCACTATCAGGAACCCCCTGGTGTATGTGCTCTAGTATCAGGGACCCCCTGGTGTATGTGCTCTAGTATCAGGGACCCCCTGGTGTATGTGCTCTAGTATCAGGGACCCCCTGGTGTATGTGCTCTAGTATCAGGGACCCCCTGGTGTATGTGCTCTAGTATCAGGGACCCCCTGGTATATGTGTTTTGGTATCAGGGACCCCCTGGTGTATGTGCTCTAGTATCAGGGACCCCCTGGTATATGTGCTCTAGTATCAGGGACCCCCTGGTATATGTGTTTTGGTATCAGGGACCCCCTGGTATATGTGCTCTAGTATCAGGGACCCCCTGGTATATGTGTTTTGGTATCAGGGACCCCCTGGTATATGTGCTCTAGTATCAGGGACCCCCTGGTGTATGTGCTCTAGTATCAGGGACCCCCTGGTGTATGTGCTCTAGTATCAGGGACCCCCTGGTATATGTGCTCTAGTATCAGGGACCCCCTGGTATATGTGTTTTGGTATCAGGGACCCCCTGGTGTATGTGCTCTAGTATCAGGGACCCCCTGGTATATGTGCTCTAGTATCAGGGACCCCCTGGTATATGTGTTTTGGTATCAGGGACCCCCTGGTGTATGTGCTCTAGTATCAGGGACCCCCTGGTATATGTGCTCTAGTATCAGGGACCCCCTGGTATATGTGCTCCGGTATCAGGGACCCCTCTATCTCTGTACGATCACCAATCATGTTCCCTGTGATTTCATTACAGAACAAGTACAAGGAGGAATGGATGAAGAGCAGGGGGCAGAACTTCGAGATGAGTCTGGACAACCTGGCCATGATGTCTGCTAAAGCCTCAGGGGACCTCGCAAGTGATGTGAGTGGGATGTGGGCAGCACCAGGGAACCCAGTGACCAAGACCCACAGTGCAGAAAGTATGGAGTCAAGGGGCGTACCAATAGGGCATAAGACACAATGTAACAGCAGAATAGTGACTGCAGCTCTGGAGGTGACTGGAGGATAAGACATGATGTAACAGCAGAATAGTGACTGCTGCTCTGGAGGTGACTGGAGTATTAGACATGATGTTACAGCAGAATATTGACTGCAGGTTTGATGGTGACTGGAGGATAAGACATGATGTAACAGCAGAATAGTGACTGCAGCTCCGGAGGTGACTGGAGGATAAGACATGATGTAAAAGCAGAATAGTGACTGCAGCTCTGGCGGTGACTGGAGGATAAGACATGATGTAACAGCAGAATAGTGACTGCAGCTCTGGAGGTGACTGGAGGATAAGACATGATGTAACAGCAGAATAGTGACGGCAGCTCTGGAGGTGACTGGAGTATTAGACCTGATGTAACAGCAGAATAGTGAGTGCAGCTCTGGGGGTGACTGGAGGATAAGACACGATGTAACAGCAGAATAGTGACTGCAGCTCTGTAGGTGACTGGAGGATAAGACATGATGTAACAGCAGAATAGTGACTGCAGCTCTGGAGGTGACTGGAGGATAAGACATGATGTAACAGCAGAATAGTGACTGCAGCTCTGGAGGTGACTGGAGGATAAGACATTGTGTAACAGCAGAATAGTGACTGCAGCTCCGGAGGTGACTGGAGGATAAGACATGATGTAACAGCAGAATAGTGACTGCAGCTCTGGAGGTGACTGGAGGATAAGACATGATGTAACAGCAGAATAGTGACCGCAGCTCTGGAGGTGACTGGAGGATAAGACATGATGTAACAGCAGAATAGTGACCGCAGCTCTGGAGGTGACTGGAGGATAAGACATGATGTAACAGCAGAATAGTGACCGCAGCTCTGGAGGTGACTGGAGGATAAGACATGATGTATCTGTCACCTCCAGATCAAATACAAGGAGGAATATGAAAAAACTAAAGGAAAAGCGGCAGCGACAAGCGACTCGCGTCTCCTTCATTCTTTACAAGTTGGAAAGCTGAATAGTGAGGTAACGGAGCCGCCTCCACAGTGCAGCACTGGGCACCCAGCTTTCCCAGAGTCCTGATGATGCAGGGAGACATCCCTATTCACTGTGTGACCCTGTGTAGTGGGCCATCGTATACCATGAAGCCAGACTATACCCGGCTTAGGCTTGATTACACCCTGGGTATATTATGGCTTAGGCCATTTCATACCCCTCATGCCAGATTCTACCCCCGATATCAGCAGCGTTGAGGATATGCACAAGAATTATTTACTTTTTCATCCTGTTATTGGGGGTTCAGATTTGTCAGGTGACTTACGAGAGAAGATAACTGACTTATTAAAGTTCTAAACACATGGACTTTTATTACTTGAACCACAAAAAACTTCAACCAGTAAAAATATTAGATTTCCACAAAGATACAATGAGGTAAAGAATCTACCGCACTTCTCAGTAGTTAAATTAAAAGCAGCTGCGTGAGTCTGATAGAAAGAGATCTGCACACTGTTCAACCAATCAGAGACCGGGTGAAGTGATCAGATCCAGTTACAATTACTAAGGTAAAAGCTCTGATCTTCATGTGACTGGTAGGACAGCCGTCATTACACCGGAGATTACTCCTCCTCATCATGTGCTAAACCACACAAACACCACAAACATCTTCCCACTAAAAAATGGCCTCTACAATGTATCTCATTTACAAGGGCTCATAAAATACAGGGATTTATTGTAGCCTGGAGGGGAATAGTTTATCCCCCGGGGTGTACTCTGGCCTGGGCCAAACTATACCCGGGTTCAATCTGGACAGGGGTTAATTTGGCCTATTCCACCGGGGTTTCTGCCACTCAGGAGCCTGGGGAAGCTGGGTGACCATATGAGACAGATCTTCATGTGGGGCGATGGTGGTGATCGGACGCGTCATCTATTTTGTCTTTAGATTAACTACAAGAAAGGATTCAAGGAGACGAAGTCGCAGTTCCATTTGCCGATGGACATGGTGAACATCACTCACGCCAAGCAGGCGCAGGCGCTGGCCAGTGACCTGGACTACCGCACCAAGCTGCATGAGTACACCCTGCTGCCCGAGGACATGAGGGTCGCATGGGCCAAGAAAGCCTACGGCTTACAGAGCGAGGTGAGATGGCGGTACATTATAGAGCGAGGTGAGATAGCGGTGCATTATAGAGCGAGGTGAGATGGCGGTGCATTATAGAGCGAGGTGAGATGGCGGTACATTATAGAGCGAGGTGAGATGGCGGTACATTATAGAGCGAGGTGAGATGGCGGTGCATTATAGAGCGAGGTGAGATGGCGGTGCATTATAGAGCAAGGTGAGATGGCGGTACATTATAGAGCGAGGTGAGATAGCGGTGCATTATAGAGCGAGGTGAGATGGCGGTGCATTATAGAGCGAGGTGAGATGGCGGTGCATTATAGAGCGAGGTGAGATGGCGGTACATTATAGAGCGAGGTGAGATAGCGGTGCATTATAGAGCGAGATGGCGGTGCATTATAGAGT
The DNA here is from genome assembly GCF_046119375.1 of Phyllobates terribilis. NCBI lineage: Eukaryota > Metazoa > Chordata > Amphibia > Anura > Dendrobatidae > Phyllobates > Phyllobates terribilis. Next base: position 356,244,226 of record NW_027362765.1, read on the forward strand.
GAGGTGAGATGGCGGTACATTATAGAGCGAGGTGAGATGGCGGTGCATTATAGAGCGAGGTGAGATGGCGGTGCATTATAGAGCGAGGTGAGATGGCGGTACATTATAGAGCGAGGTGAGATGGCGGTGCATTATAGAGCGAGGTGAGATGGCGGTGCATTATAGAGCGAGGTGAGATGGTGCATTATAGAGCGAGGTGAGATGGCGGTGCATTATAGAGCGAGGTGAGATGGCGGTGCATTATAGAGCGAGGTGAGATGGCGGTGCATTATAGAGCGAGGTGAGATGGCGGTACATTATAGAGCGAGGTGAGATGGCGGTACATTATAGAGCGAGGTGAGATGGCGGTGCATTATAGAGCGAGGTGAGATGGCGGTACATTATAGAGCGAGGTGAGATGGCGGTGCATTATAGAGCGAGGTGAGATGGCGGTGCATTATAGAGCGAGGTGAGATGGCGGTGCATTATAGAGCGAGGTGAGATGGCGGTGCATTATAGAGCGAGGTGAGATGGGGGTACATTATAGAGCGAGGTGAGATGGCGGTACATTATAGAGCGAGGTGAGATGGCGGTGCATTATAGAGCGAGGTGAGATGGCGGTGCATTATAAAGCGAGATGAGATGGCGGTGCATTATAGAGTGAGGTGAGATGGCGGTGCATTATAGAGCGAGGTGAGATGGCGGTGCATTATAGAGCGAGGTGAGATGGGGGTACATTATAGAGCGAGGTGAGATGGCGGTACATTATAGAGCGAGGTGAGATGGCGGTACATTACAGAGCGAGGTGAGATGGCGGTGCATTATAGAGCGAGGTGAGATGGCGGTGCATTATAAAGTGAGATGAGATGGCGTTGCATTATAGAGTGAGGTGAGATTGCGGTGCATTATAGAGCGAGGTGAGATGGCGGTGCATTATAGAGCGAGGTGAGATGGGGGTACATTATAGAGCGAGGTGAGATGGCGGTACATTATAGAGCGAGGTGAGATGGCGGTGCATTATAGAGCGAGGTGAGATGGCGGTGCATTATAAAGTGAGATGAGATGGCGTTGCATTATAGAGTGAGGTGAGATTGCGGTGCATTATAGAGTGAGATGGCGGTACATTATAGAGCGTGGTGAGATGGCGGTGCATTATAGAGTGAGCTGGCGGTGCATTATAGAGTGAGATGAGATGGCGGTGCATTATAGAGCGTGGTGAGATGGCGGTGCATTATAGAGTGAGGAGAGATGGCGGTGCATTATAGAGCGAGGTGAAATGGCGGTGCATTATAGAGCGAGGTGAGATGGCGGTGCATTATAGAGTGAGATGGCGGTACATTATAGAGCGAGGTGAGATGGCGGTACATTATAGAGCGAGGTGAGATGGCGGTGCATTATAGAGTGAGGTGAGATGGCGGTGCATTATAGAGTGAGGTGAGATGGCGGTGCATTATAGAGTGAGATGGCGGTACATTATAGAGCGAGGTGAGATGGCGGTACATTATAGAGCGAGGTGAGATGGCGGTGCATTATAGAACGAGGTGAGATGGCGGTGCATTATAGAGCGAGGTGAGATGGCGGTGCATTATAGAGCGAGGTGAGATGGCGGTGCATTATAGAGCGAGGTGAGATGGCGGTGCATTATAGAGTGAGGTGAGATGGCGGTGCATTATAGAGCGAGGTGAGATGGCGGTGCATTATAGAGCGAGGTGAGATGGCGGTGCATTATAGAGCGAGGTGAGATGGCGGTGCATTATAGAGCGAGGTGAGATGGCGGTGCATTATAGAGCGAGGTGAGATGGCGGTGCATTATAGAGTGAGGTGAGATGGCGGTGCATTATAGAGCGAGGTGAGATGGCGGTGCATTATAGAGCGAGGTGAGATGGCGGTGCATTATAGAGCGAGGAGAGATGGCGGTGCATTATAGAGCGAGGTGAGATGGCGGTGCATTATAGAGCGAGGTGAGATGGCGGTGCATTATAGAGCGAGGTGAGATGGCGGTGCATTATAGAGCGAGGTGAGATGGCGGTACATTATAGAGCGAGGTGAGATGGCGGTGCATTATAGAGCGAGGTGAGATGGCGGTGCATTATAGAGCGAGGTGAGATGGCGGTGCATTATAGAGCGAGGTGAGATGGCGGTGTATTATAGATCGAGGTGAGATGGCGGTGCATTATAGAGCGAGGTGAGATGGCGGTGCATTATAGAGCGAGGTGAGATGGCGGTGCATTATAGAGCGAGGTGAGATGGTGGTACATTATAGAGCGAGGTGAGATGGCGGTGCATTATAGAGCGAGGTGAGATGGCGGTGCATTATAGAGCGAGGTGAGATGGCGGTGCATTATAGAGCGAGGTGAGATGGCGGTACATTATAGAGCGAGGTGAGATGGCGGTAAGGGGCAGAAGTGTGGAGACTAAGGGGCAGCGCTGGGAATATTGAGGCATCACAAAAACTTCATGGATTTATCAAAAAAATGTAACAACGTGCGGAATGTTTATCATTCTCTGTCAGTAACCATAGAAACAGAAACCAAAAGAGCGAAGACGCTGAAGAGGCAAAATGTGAAAACCAAAATCTGCATCTCAGTCTCAGAAGTTTTCGCCTTGACTGTATAATCCAAACTTTATATGTTTCCTCGCAGAATCAGTACAAGTCAGATCTGACGTGGATGAAGGGCGTCGGGTGGGTGGCAGAGGGAAGCCTGAATGTGGAGCAAGCCAAGAAGTCCGGGGAGCTGCTCAGCGAGGTGAGGTGCAGCGCCACATTTACTAATGAATGGCTTCAGGAGAACCAGAGTCCGGGGGCTCCAGGAGAACCAGAGTCCGGGGGCTCCAGGAGAACCAGAGTCCGGGGGCTCCAGGAGAACCAGAGTCCGGGGGCTCCAGGAGAACCAGAGTCCGGGGGCTCCAGGAGAACCAGAGTCCGGGGGGCTTCTCTCCCAGCTTTCCTGGATGCCGAAATGACAAATCTGTCATCATACAGACCCAGAATTGCTGCGCAGGGGGGGAGGATTTGCCATGGTGGGTCGTGGACCGTGGACTGGATGTCATCCCGCTTCCCCAGAAGCTGAAGGTAGAAAATAATTATATGTTTTTATTCTCTCCAGAAAAAGTATCGCCAGAAAGCAGACACTCTGAGGTTCACCAGTGTGGCCGACAGCCCGCAGATCCGGCACGCCAAGAAAAGCCAGGAGCTGCAGAGCGACGTGAGTGCATATAAATGACCCGTCTACCTAAGATGCCTCCTTTGTGCCCAGGTCCCTGCAAGGACGGGGATCATCATCATCATCACCACCATCATCATCACCACCATCATCTTCACCACCATCATCAATGTCAATGGAAAACTTTACAGATAAATTCCACCTTACTTTATCTTCTGATGTGTTTTAACCTCTTCCTGACTTGGCATACTGTAACGGGTCTGGGAGGCGGAACCTCTGAGCTACTATACAAGGGGGCGGTCCTTGTAAGGGAGCGGGTGGCGACCAGGCAGGCAGTCACAGCAGGTGACCGGGACAGTCTCTAGAAGAACGGGCAGGAGGTCACGGCAAGTAACCGGGGCAGTCTCTGGATGAACGGGCAGATGGTCACAGCAAGTGACCGGGGCAGTCTCTGGGTGAACGGGCAGATGGTCACGGCAAGTGACCGGGGCAGTCTCTGGGTAAAGGGTTGGTACGACCTGTGGCGGCTGATGGTAGACGTGAGCTCCCAGGTGAGCAGGCGAGAGTCTCCGGATAAACGGGTGGTCACAGCATGTGACGGCGGAGCCTCCAGGAAGACCAACAGACGGGCGGCAGATGAGCGCTCCCAGGTGAGCGGGCAGAAGTCTCTGGACAGGCGGGTGGTCACAGCACGTGACGGCAGAGCCTCCAGGTAGGCTAGCAGGCAGGTAGCAGATGTGCGCTCCCAGGTGAGCGGGCAGGAGTCTCTGGACAGGCAGGTGGTCACAGCACGTGACGGCAGAGCCTCCAGGTAGGCTAACAGGCAGGTAGCAGATGTGCGCTCCCAGGTGAGCGGGCAAGCTGGTCCATAGACAGACTGACAAGAGTTGGAAGGCAGACCGTCGGACCTCAGGCAAGCAGGCAGGTAGTTGATGTGCGCTCCCAGGTGAGCGGGCAAGCTGGTCCTTAGACAGACTGACAGAAGTAGTAAGGCAGACCGTCGGACCTCAGGCTAGCAAGCAGGTAGGAGAAATGTCAGGCAGGAAACAGACAGCAAACTGGCAGGTAACTGGCAGGTAACTGGCAACGGGACCTGAGGGCTGAAGCAGAGTAGTGAACAGTGCTACAACATTGCTCGAGCACCTCCATTTTGGAGGAGGTGCCTTATATATGGTGAAGTCCTCCGGCCATTGGCCGGGGACTCCTTAGGACGGCGCGCGCGGCCCCTTTAAGAGGGAGGGAGCGCACGCGCGCGCGCGCCCTAAGCACAGTGGCCGGGAAGGAGCGCGCGCTGCCAGCAGAGCGGGAGGAGGACGCCGGGCACGGAGCAGAGAGGTGAGGGGAACAGCGTCCCTGCCTAGCAGAGGGCAGGGACGCCAACGCTACAGTACCCCCCCCTTTAGGCCCCCCCTTTTTTAGGCCAGACAGAAATTTAGCAAGGATGAGAGGGGCATGGATGTTCTCCCGGGGCTCCCACGTTCTCTCTTCAGGACCAAACCCCTTCCAATCTACTAGAAAAAAGGTCTTCCCTCTTACCCTTTTGGTGGCCAGAATGTTCTCTACCTCAAATTCGTTTTCAGCGGAAACCGGAGCAGGAGGCGTACCTGTAGACTTGGAAAAAGAGTTAAGTACCACAGGTTTGAGAAGAGATACATGGAAGGAGTTAGGGATCCGTAAGTTGGCCGGGAGTTTCAATTTATAGGCCACCGGGTTGATCTGACTGATGATTTCCAGAGGACCGATGAACCGAGGCCCTAACTTATAGGAAGGAATCTTGAGCCGAACATACTTGGACGAGAGCCAGACCTTATCCCCTGGACGGAATTGAGGAGGATCCAGACGTTTTTTGTCAGCATGTCTTTTCATACGCTCGGATGACAGAAGGAGTGCGGATCGGGTACTCTCCCATGTGGAGGAAAATTTGTTAACAAGAGATTCCGCAGCCGGATTGTCCACCGAGGTGGAGACGGGAAACGGGATCCGAGGATGCTGACCGAAGACTACAAAAAACGGGGATTTGGAGGAGGATTCGCTCTCGTGATTATTATAAGAGAACTCGGCCCATGGTAGGAGATCCACCCAGTCAGAATGGTGGGCATTAACGAAGTGCCGGAGGTAACTGGTCAGGATCTGATTGATCCGCTCCACTTGACCATTAGACTGTGGGTGGTAAGCGGAAGAGAAGTCCAGGGTGACGTCTAGCAATTTACAAGTGGCTCTCCAGAAACGAGAAGTGAACTGTACCCCATGATCCGACACGATGTGACGGGGCAGGCCATGAAGACGGAAGATGTGGCGGATAAAGTCTTTAGCCAGCTCGGGTGCAGACGGGAGGCCTGGCAGGGGAATGAAGTGAGCCATCTTGGAAAAGCGGTCAGCGACCACCCAAATGACCGTACAACCGGCAGAGACGGGAAGATCAGTTATGAAGTCCATCGCTATATGCTGCCAGGGGGCAGCAGGTACTGGCAGAGGAAGGAGGCGACCGGCTGGCAGATGTCTCGGAACTTTGTTGCGGGCACAGGACACACAGGCAGAAACAAAGTCTATTACATCCTTGCGCAGGTTAGGCCACCAGTAGTGCCGGGAAATAAGCTGGAGGGTCTTTTTCTGACCGGCGTGGCCAGCTAGTTTAGACGAATGACTCCAGTGTAGGATCTTCTCCCGATCAGGTACCGATACGAACGTCTTACCGGGAGGGAGACGATTTAGACTCACGGGAGCCACCTGCATTACTCTGGCGGGATCGATGATATGTTTAGGTTCTTCCTCGAGATCAGATACCAGAAAGGATCGGGACAAGGCTTCTGCTTTGATGTTCTTGTCAGCCGGGCGAAAATGTAGAACAAAATCAAAGCGAGCAAAAAACAAGGACCACCGGGCTTGGCGCGGATTAAGTCTCTGGGCATGCTGGAGATAAGCCAAGTTCTTGTGGTCAGTGTAAATTATTACCGGATGAAGAGCCCCCTCGAGTAGGTAACGCCACTCCTCCAATGCCAGCTTGATGGCCAATAACTCTCGGTCTCCTATGGAATAATTGCGCTCAGAAGAGGAGAAGAGTTTGGAGAAGAAGCCGCAAGTTACCATCCTCCCGGAAGAAGATTTTTGAGTAAGTACAGCTCCGGCTCCAGAGGAGGAGGCGTCAACCTCCAGAAAGAACTGCTTGTTGCCGTCCGGACGATGCAGCACCGGGGCGGAAGAGAAGGCCTGTTTTAAGGAAAGAAAGGCCTCCTCTGCTTCGGGCGGCCACTCTTTGGGATTAGTACCCTTACGGGTGAGCGCGGAAATTGGGGCAGTCCGGGAAGAGAAGTGCGGTATGAAGAGGCGGTAGTAGTTGGCGAAGCCCAGGAACCGCTGAATGGCCTTCAACCCCTCCGGTCGGGGCCATTTCTCGATGGCAGACAGTTTCTCTGGATCCATTCGTAGGCCGGTCTGAGAAATAATGTAGCCCAAAAACGGAAGCGAGGTCTGCTCAAAGAGGCACTTCTCATATTTAGCGAAGAGGTGGTTCTGCCTGAGCCTGAGCAGGACCTGACGAACGTCCCTCCGGTGAGTCTGGAGATCCGGAGAGAAGACCAAGATGTCGTCCAGGTACACCACTACGCAGGAGTAGAGAAGGTCCCGGAAGTTGTCATTGACCAACTCTTGAAAGATGGCAGGAGCGTTACAGAGACCAAAGGGCATTACCAGATATTCATAGTGGCCGTCCCGGGTGTTGAATGCAGTCTTCCATTCATCCCCTTGACGGATACGGACCAGGTTGTACGCCCCACGGAGGTCCAGTTTGGTGAAGACTCTAGCCCCCCTCAGGTGATCAAATAATTCTGGAATGAGCGGAAGGGGGTACTTATTCTTCACCGTGATCTGGTTAAGGCCTCTATAGTCTATACAGGGACGGAGAGAGCCGTCCTTCTTTTTTACGAAGAAGAAGCCTGCTCCCGCCGGGGAGGTAGATTTCCGGATGAATCCCCTGGCCAAATTCTCCTCAATATATTCGGACATCGACCGGGTCTCAGCAGCGGACAATGGGTAAATACGCCCACGGGGAGGCGTAGTACCGGGTAACAGGTCGATAGGACAGTCGTATGGTCTATGAGGGGGTAATGTCTCTGCCTCCTTTTTATTAAAGACATCAGCAAATGACCAATAGGGAATCGGAAGTCCAGGTAGATTAGTTGGGGTAGGAGAAGGACGGACGGGATGAACAGGAACCAAACAAGTCTTATGACAGTCCTGTCCCCAGCGAAGGACTTCTCCGGTCTGCCAGTCAAGCACGGGTGCATGGTTCTGGAGCCAAGGTAGACCTAGTAAGAGGGCGTGAGAGAGTCCAGGCAGAACATGAAAAGAGATGCTCTCAAAATGCAGCATTCCCACCTGCAGAGTTACGGATTCGGTGATGAGTTGGATGGGACGTGGTAAGAGGCCCCCATCCACAGCAGCGACAGATAATGGTACAGCCAGAGGTTTGGTGGGAATGTGGTATTTTTCTACCAGGGACTGTGAGATAAGATTCCCGGCCGCTCCAGAGTCAAGTTGGGCTAGTTCGAAATAACGATTCTCCCCGCAGATAATAGAGACTGACAGTAGCAGAGATGGAGAGGATTTATTCTTGTCTAGGTTGACCTCTCTGAGCGAACCTAGACACAGGCGTTTCCCGACCTCTCCGGGCAGGTACGGATCCGGTGCTCCTTACTGCCACAGTAGAAGCAGCTCCCTTCGGCACGGCGTAAGTCCTCACGGGTTTTGACCATCTTGGTCTGGTCGACCTGCATAGGCTCGGGAGAGTGTACCTGGGGAGAGACGGATTTCTGAAAAGTAGGAGCTAGACGTGGAAACCTCCTCTCACGGGTGACCTCTTTGGCACGCTCCTGGAACCGTAGGTCAATCCGGGTGGCAAGAGTTATTAGGTCATCGAGAGTGGTAGGAATGTCCCGACCGGCAAGTTCATCTTTAATACGGCCGGACAGACCCTCCCAGAAGACGGATACCAGAGCGTCGTTATCCCAGGCCAGCTCCGAGGCAAGGGTACGGAACCGTATGGCATATTGGCCCACGGTGAGACTTCCCTGATGGAGGCGTAGCAGAGATGATGCGGATGAGGTCTTCCGTCCGGGTTCGTCGAAGACTTTCCGGAAAGCCATGAGAAAGGCAGGCAAGTCGGACACCAGGGGGTCTCCTCTCTCCCATAGAGGATTTAGCCAGGCCAAGGCCTCCCCAGAGAGATGGGACATGATGAAGGCAATTTTGGCCCGGTCGGAGTTAAACTGGTGGGACAGGAGTTCAAAGTGCAGGGTGCACTGATTTATGAAGCCCCGAGCCTGGGAGGAGTCGCCTCCGAAGCGAGGAGGTGCAGAAAGCCGGGGTCCGGGGTAGGATACCATGGTATTGGTGGGCAGCGGAGCTGCCGGGTTGCGAGTCATGGCACTGGCGGTGGTTGCTGGTGGAGCAGTCAAAGTGTCCAGGCGAGAATTGACATTCCACAGGTGACCCAGGATGGACTCCTGTTGGGACCTCTGACGGGACAGTTCATGACAGAGGTCCGAGAGCGAGGGAGCTTGGGTGCCACCGGGTTCCATGGCCCGAGCAAACTGTAACGGGTCTGGGAGGCGGAACCTCTGAGCTACTATACAAGGGGGCGGTCCTTGTAAGGGAGCGGGTGGCGACCAGGCAGGCAGTCACAGCAGGTGACCGGGACAGTCTCTAGAAGAACGGGCAGGAGGTCACGGCAAGTGACCGGGGCAGTCTCTGGATGAACGGGCAGATGGTCACGGCAAGTGACCGGGGCAGTCTCTGGGTGAACGGGCAGATGGTCACGGCAAGTGACCGGGGCAGTCTCTGGGTGAACGGGCAGATGGTCACGACAAGTGACCGGGGCAGTCTCTGGGTAAAGGGTTGGTACGACCTGTGGCGGCTGATGGTAGACGTGAGCTCCCAGGTGAGCAGGCGAGAGTCTCTGGATAAACGGGTGGTCACAGCATGTGACGGCGGAGCCTCCAGGAAGACCAACAGACAGGCGGCAGATGAGCGCTCCCAGGTGAGCGGGCAGAAGTCTCTGGACAGGCGGGTGGTCACAGCACGTGACGGCAGAGCCTCCAGGTAGGCTAGCAGACAGGCAGCAGATGAGCGCTCCCAGGTGAGCGAGCAGGAGTCACTGGACAGGCAGGTGGTCACAGCACGTGACGGCGGAGCCTCCAGGAAGACTAGCAGGCAGGTAGCAGATGTGCGCTCCCAGGTGAGCGGGCAAGCTGGTCCATAGACAGACTGACAAGAGTTGGAAGGCAGACCGTCGGACCTCAGGCAAGCAGGCAGGTAGTTGATGTGCGCTCCCAGGTGAGCGGGCAGGCTGGTCCTTAGACAGACTGACAGGAGTAGTAAGGCAGACCGTCAGACCTCAGGCTAGCAGGCAGGTAGCAGAATATCAGGCAGGAATAAGACAGCAAGCTGGCAGGAATCTGGCAGGTATCTGGCAGGTAACTGGCAACGGGACCTGAGGGCTGAAGCAGAGTAGTGAACAGTGCAACAACATTGCTCGGGCACCTCCATTTTGGAGGAGGTGCCTTATATATGGTGAAGTCCTCCGGCCATTGGCCGGGGACTCCTTAGGACGGCGCGCGCGGCCCCTTTAAGAGGGAGGGAGCGCGCGCGCCCTAAGCACAGTGGCCGGGAAGGAGCGCGCGCTGCCAGCAGAGCGGGAGGAGGACGCCGGGCTCGGAGCAGAGAGGTGAGGGGAACAGCGTTCCTGCCTAGCAGAGGGCAGGGACGCCGACGCTACACATACTATTTTACTGTTTCGTTTTTTTTTACTGAAAAATTAGAAAAAAAATCCAAATGAGGCTCAATGCTTAAAAACCCCTCAATTCCAATATTGTTTCCGGGTTTTGTTTTTACGGCGTTCATTGCGCAGTAACACAATTCTCCAGGTCAGTGCGATTGCAGCGATAACAAACTTGTATAGTTTTATTTATACTTTAATAGTTAAAAAAAATTCAAAGAATTTTTGTTTGTGTTGAAATTTTCTGACACTAGTAACTTTTTGATTTTTTTGCACCGATGGGCCTGTGTTAGGTTCGTGTTCTGCGTGGCGAGCGGACGGTTTTATTGGTACCAGCTTTGGGTATTCAGTGGATACGGAAAGTATTCAGACCCCTTTACATTTTTCACTCTTTGTTTCATTGCAGCCATTTGGTAAATTCTAAAAAGTTCATTTTTTCTCATTAAAGTCCACTCTGCACCCCATCTTCACTGAAAAAAAACAGAAATGTAGAACTTGTTGCAAATTTATTAAAAAAGAAAAACTGAAATCTCACATGGTCATAAGTATTCAGACCCTTTGCTCAGTATTGAGTAGAAGCCCCCTTTTGAGCTAGTACAGCCATGAGTCTTCTTGGGAATGATGCAACAAGTTTTTCACACCTGGATTTGGGGGTCCTCGGCCATTCTTTCTTGCAGATCCTCTCCCAGTTCTGTCAGGTTGGATGGTGAACGTTGGTGGACAGCCATTTTCAGGTCTCTCCAGAGATGCTCAATTGGGTTTAGGTCAGGGCTCTGGCTGGGCCAGTCAGGAATGGTCAGAGAGTTGTTCTGAAGCCGCTCCTTTGTTATTTTAGCTGTGTGCTTAGGGCCATTGTCTTGTTGGAAGGTGAACCTTCGGCCAAGTCTGAGGTCCAGAGCACTCTGGAAGAGGTTTTCATCCAGGATATCTCTGTACTTGACTGCATTCATGTTTCCTTCAATTGGAACCAGACTTCCTGTCCCTGCAGCTGAAAAAAACCCATAGCATGATACTGCCACCACCATGTTTCACTGTTGGGATTGTATTGGGCAGGTGATGAGCAGTGCCTGGTTTTCTCCACACATACCGCTTAGAATTATCACCAAAAAGTTCTATCTTCATCCAATCAGACCAGAGAATCTTATTTCTCATAGTCTAGGAGTCCTTCATGTGTTTTTGAGCAAATTCTATGAAGGCTTTCATATGTCTTGCACTGAGGAGAGGCTTCCGTCGGGCCACTCTGCCATAAAGGCCCAACTGGTGAAGGGCTGCAGTGATAGATGACTTTGTGGAACTTTCTCCCATCTCCCTACTGCATCTCTGGAGCTCAGCCACAGTGATCTTGGGGTTTTTCTTTACCTCTCTCACCAAGGCTCTTCTCCCATGATTTCTCAGTTTGGATGGATGGCCAGGTCTAGGAAGACTTCTGGTGGTCCCAAACTTCTTCCATTTAAGGATTATGGAGGCTACTGTGCTCTTAGGAACCTTGAGTAATGCAGAAATTATTTTGTAACCTTGGTCAGATCTGTGCCTTGCCACAATTCTGTCTCTGAGCTCCTTGGGCAGTTCCTTTGAGCTCATGATTCTCATTTGGTCTGACATGCGCTGTGAGCTGTGAGGTCTTATATAGACAGGTGTGTGCCTTTCCAAATCAAGTCCTATCAGTTTAATTAAACACAGCTGGACTCCAATGAAGGAGTAGAACCATCTCAAGGAGGATCACAAGGAAATGGACAGGATGTGACTTAAATATGAGTGTCTGAGCAAAGGGTCTGAATACTTATGACCATGTGATATTTCAGTTTTTCTTTTTTAATAAATTTGCAAAAAATTCTACATTTCTGTTTTTTTCAGTCCAGATGGGGTGCAGAGTGTACTTTAATGAGAAAAAAATGAACTTTGTAGAATTTACCAAATGGCTGCAATGAAACAAAGAGTGAAAAATGTAAAGGGGTCTGAATACTTTCCGTACCCACTGTATATTACATTTTTAGCATTTTTTTTATTAATTTTTGGGGGAATTTCTCAGCAACCAAAAAGCATTGCTTCTGTCCTTCTGATTTCTTTACAATTGTTACTGTATAGGTTATATTTCTACAGAATGGACATTTGCACACAGACTCCAGATATCTTTATTTGTTTGTTTCATTTGTTTATTTTTGTATCAGGAGAAGCGATTACAATTTATTTTTTAAAGCTTTTTTTAACTTTCTACATTTATTTACGTTCCCCTAGAGGACCTGCGACTGCGATCCTTCTGTCATTTGTACTTTAAACTCTTTAGTGACTTTCTAGGGATCCCAGTCACATGATGACACGGCCGCTGGCTCCAGATTCTGCAGTCACCGGTAGAATAAACCAAGGGCCCGATTGCTGCTTTTTTTGCCTTTGTTTCTACATTTTGATGTTTTTCGTTTGTGCCTTATTTTTCTTTTAATTTGCTTCTTGTTATAGCTTATTTTATGTGTTCACCTGTTTTTTTTTCATGTTCGCCATTGTGGATGAAGTTCGGGGCTTCAGATGTTCTTGATGGATTCATCAATCGCGACTTTTTTTTTAAAAAAAAAAAAAGTAAAACTTTTGCGCAGACCCAGTCCTGCTTGGAGTGGATTTTATGTACACCAGATACTTTAGTGCAAATTGTGCATCATTTTAGCGGAACACGATACATTTTTTGCACTAAAAAGTTGGTCAAAGACAAAAAAAATAAGAAGCATTTTTGATTTTGTGGAGAATTAATGAACCACTTGTGCCATTTTGAAGAATTTGGCACAAGAAAGTGTCATTAAATATCACAAGACAAAAAAAGAAAAGTGACTGAGAAACTTCCAAAAAATGTTGATACGGGTCCTTGTAAAACAAGGCTGATGAAACTGATTTCCAGGAGAAAAATATTACCGTACTTATTTGCTAAAGTCCTCACACCTGTTTGCCGTACTTGGTGATTTCTATAAATCTGCACTCAATTCTTGGGGTCTTCCAGGGTCTTTGATCATTATTTATTATTCTCTGCTGCAGATTGTGTACAAGTCGGGCACTGAGGGTCTCCTCCACCACTACACTATTCACAACGATGATCCCGTCTTCCTTCAAGCCAGAATCAATGCTGCCAACCTGAGCGAGGTGAGATGGATGCTCGGCACGGCCGGCATTAGGGGGCACATTAGATAATGGCACCTATATGACAGATGACGTGGTGGTCGCTGCACCATCCCGCAAAGCGCCCATTGGGAGAGAAGGTCGATACCGAGATCTATGGGCCACCCTATATATATATATATATATATATATATATATATATATATATATATATATATATATATATATATATATATATATATATATATATATATATATATATATATATATATATATAAGGCAGAGCGACGTCATGGTGTCGGGTCAGCTGGGTCTCTGGTTGTACGTCACATACAGCAGATGTCGGCCCCCCGATCACAACCTTCAGGGATAAATAGAGGGTACAGTTAACTCCCTCTGGCGAATTGTAGGTATCCTAATTTAAAGGGCCGACCTCCGTCTCTTTTGAGCTCTTGACTCGATATTTAAAATTATTTCTCTAAGTAGATAAAAAAAAGAATAAAAAAAATCCTGTACCAAATAATTCCAGAAATATTCCCAGAGGGCTCTGAGGTCCCTTCTCCGGCACAAAGCTCCAGATCCCCTGCGCAGACATTGATAATGATGATGAGCCTCATTATGCTTCACATTTTATTTGTCTCCCTTTTATTTTTAATTTCCCATCCAGAAATTATATAAGAGCAGCTGGGAAAAGCAGAAGGAGAAGGGGTTTGAGCTGAGCTTGGATTCCCTGTCCATCCTCACCGCCAAAGCCAAGCGCGACCTCGCCAGTGACGTGAGTACCCGACCCCCGGCCATCACACCATCCCCGACCCCCGGCCATCACACCATCCCCGACCCCCGGCCATCACACCATCCCCGACCCCCGGCCATCACACCATCCCCGACCCCCAGCCATCACACGATCCCCGACCCCCGGCCGTCACAGGATCCCCGACCCCCGGCCGTCACACGATCCCCGACCCCCGGCCGTCACACGATCCCCGACCCCCGGCCGTCACACGATCCCCGACCCCCGGCCGTCACACGATCCCCGACCCCCGGCCGTCACACGATCCCCGACCCCCGGCCATCACACGATCCCCGACCCCCGGCCATCACACCATCCATTTATCTAGTGTGTAAATGTAATGAATAGGTCTCCCCAAAAATCAATCTATAACTTTGAATCTTCTTCGCTTGATACAAGTTGTATCAATTGTTTCTCACTTTTCTGTATCCGGGAAGTTGTATCACAATCAGTATGGCCGCTGTTCATTGCTCATCATCCATTGCTCAATATGAAACGGTGCTAAGATATGGAAAGAAATCCTATGAAATCTCCAGAACAATCTACCGATGGAAGCAAATGTCCAGGGGCCTCTTCTGTCAGTGTCCGCCACTCCTCTATTTACATGGAGGACCTCTCATCTTCCACCTGGGGTCCTCTGATATCTTCTGGTCTACAGACATCTTGACAAGATTTCCTCCTTATTATACTCACACTTTTCTCACTTGTCCCATCCACAGATCAAGTACAAGGAAGGATACGAGAAGACGAAAGGGAAGATGATCGGGGTCCACAGCGCTGAAGAAGACTCCAAGATTTCCCACTCTCTCCAGATGACCAAAATGCAGAGTGATCTCGAGTACAGGAAAAGGTTTGAGGACACGAAGAGGAGCTATCACGTGTCCATGGACATGCTAGATATGGCGCATGCCACCATGGCACAAGCCTTGGCCACCCAACAAGGTTACAGGACGATCCTCCACCGATACAGCGCCCTGCCGACCGACATGAAGGTTCAGTGGGCAAAGAAGGCCTATAACCTACAGAGTGATGTACGTACAACCATTGATAGGGGGATGAGGGGAGTGACCATAAAGGGTCCCCGCACCTGGCAAACACAGCTCATTGGAGTCAGCTCCCTATGGGGAGAGATAGGCTGGTGGTCTACAGTTCCAGGGGCTTCTACAGTTCTCCCCGCCGGCCTCATTGCTGCCTTTGTTTTGTCCAGTTTTTCCTGTACTTTTGCCCCAAATTCTCCTTTTAAGTTGCACAAATTTTTTTTTTTTTTTCTGTTCGCCATTGTGGATTTTCTAATCCCGATGTTTGCGGCCGATTTTGTTATTTGCGACTCCTCTTTTTTCAAGAGCCGTAACCGTTTTATTTCCTCGTCGCCGTAGCCGCATGGCGGTGGGGTATTTTTTTGAGACGAGCTATAGTTTTGAATGACTTCATTCATTTTACAGTATAATACACAGCGGGAAAAAAAAAATACCAAGTGCATCAAAGTGGCTAAAAAGTCTCAATACCGCCATTGTTTTTTAGCTTTGTCATTACAGCGTTCATTGTGCAGTATAAATGACCGACTATGCGATTCCCAGGTCCGCCCGATTATGGCGATGCCAAACTGATATCGATTATTCAAGTAGTGAAAAAAAATCTGAAATTTATACGAAGATATTTGGTTTGTGTCACCATTTTGAGATCAGTAACTTTTCACTTTTCCGTCGGCATAGTGGCGTGAGGCTCGGTGTTTGCGTGTTTTAATCGCTTTTTATTGCATTTTTAGAGGGAATTGCACTGACTGGAAAAACCCCAATTCTGGAATTTTCCTTTTTTTCCCAATTTCAGAGTTTATTATATGGAAGGAATATTTTATTATTATATTTTATTAATTCTGTGAATTATGCATGCAGAAAATCCAAATAAATATATATATTTTTTTTATTTTTTACATTTTGCTATTTACGTTTGGGGAAAGGGAGGTGGAAGAATGGATTTAAATAATATATTTTGTTTTTTTCTTATTTTTTTTAATTGTTCATTAGTTCCTTTATGTGACTTGAATCTGCGAACCACCTATGTAGCACACTTCAATGCATTAGAATTGCCCTTTGGTGTGAAAAAGACGATCTCTTATAAAACCCAAGCACGGGCGGATCTTCATAGAATGTTGGAGTTGGATGGGACCTCCAGGGTCATCTGGTCATCTTCTCAAGTGATGGCAACCAATCTATACCCAACGATCGCGTCACGCGGGGTTTTGTGCCGATCAGAATTGATTTCCGTTATCTTCAAGACTTTTAAATGCTGCCGTCTTGTTTGACAATACTTTTTTTTTTTACAAAGCACAGTATCTGCCTGACTGCTGGTAATACACAGTACAAGCCCAGCAGAAAGTTTCTTGTAACTTTGTATCTCTTTTCATTTCCTTTGTGTATCCAGAGTCACAGAGCAGAATGGGCGGCACTATTCCTATCTGATAAAACTCCCTTTCCCAGCAGCTCCCTGCTTCTCCTCAGTGCTGCAGGCCCCTCTCTCTGTGTGTTTGCTGATAAGGGATGGAAAGATCTCAACATAGATGAGGTCACCATGAGCCGTTCTGTGACTAGCATTCATTACTAGTTGCAAACTCCACATTTCATTAGTAGTTCACGATCGCACTCTCCCCTTTATGTGTAGCAGAGCTGAGCAGTGCTACAACACGACTGTCAGGGCAGTGAGAGGGTCTGAGGGGATGACATTCAATAATAATGTAGCTGATGTTAGTGGGATCTTCAGCATAACATAGCTGAGCTGTGCTACACCCCAGCTGTCAGATGTTGTATCACACAGGTCATTAATTGGATCACACAGGTCATTAGTTACTAATGCAGCTGCTTTCAGTGGTATCTTCAGCATAACATAGCTGAGCTGTGCTACACTCCGGCTGTCAGATGTTGTATCACACAAGTCATTAGATACTAATGCAGCTGATGTCAGTGGGATCTTCAGCATAACATAGCTGAGCTGTGCTACACCCCGGCTGTCAGCTGTTGTATCACACAAGTCATTAGATACTAATGCAGCTGATGTCAGTGGGATCTTCGGCATAACATAGCTGAGCTGTGCTACACCCTGGCTGTCAGATGTTGTATCACTCAGGTCATTAGATACTAATGCAGCTGATGTCAGTGGGATCTTCAGCATAACATAGCTGAGCTGTGCTACACCCCGGCTGTCAGATGTTGTATCACACAGGTCATTAGATACTAATGCAGCTGATGTCAGTGGGATCTTCAGCATAACATAGCTGAGCTGTGCTACACCCCGGCTGTCAGCTGTTGTATCACACAGGTCATTAGATACTAATACAGCTGATGTCAGTGGGATCTTCGGCATAACATAGCTGAGCTGTGCTACACCCCGGCTGTCAGATGTTGTATCACACAAGTCATTAGATACTAATGCAGCTGATGTCAGTGGGATCTTCAGCATAACATAGCTGAGCTGTGCTACACCCGGCTGTCAGATGTTGTATCACACAAGTCATTAGATACTAATGCAGCTGATGTTAGTGGAATCTTCAGCATAACATAGCTGAGCTGTGCTACACCCGGCTGTCAGATGTTGTATCGCACAGTGTCATTAGATACTAATACAGCTAATGTCAGTGGGATCTTCAGCATAACATAGCTGAGCTGTGCTACACCCGGCTGTCAGCTGTTGTATCACACAGGTCATTAGATACTAATACAGCTGATGTCAGTGGGATCTTCAGCATAACATAGCTGAGCTGTGCTACACCCCGGCTGTCAGATGTTGTATCACACAGTGTCATTAGATACTAATACAGCTGATGTCAGTGGTATCTTCAGCATAACATAGCTGAGCTGTGCTACACCCCGGCTGTCAGCTGTTGTATCACACAGGTCATTAGATACTAATACAGCTGGTGTCAGTGGGATCTTCATCATAACATAGCTGAGCTGTGCTACACTCCGGCTGTCAGATGTTGTATCACACAAGTCATTAGATACTAATACAGCTGATGTCAGTGGGATCTTTATCATAACATAGCTGAGCTGTGCTACACCCCGGCTGTCAGATGTTGTATCACACAGGTCATTAGATGCATCTGAGCATGCTCGATCATCATGAGAACTACTGGAGGACGGGTCAGGTAGTAACGGAGGGTAAAATGACCCTGGTGGGCCTCATTATGGGATTAGGCATATGATTAATTCTGTATGTACAGAAAGCTGATATCACTTTATAACTTTAGGAATAAACCTCTACTGGTCTTTATCTGATCTCCTTCCAGAACCAGTATAAATCGGACCTGAAGTGGATGAAGGGGGTGGGCTGGATCACCGAGGGATCACTGGACGTACTGCAGGCAAAGAAGGCGGCTGAGCTGATCAGTGAGGTCAGTACCGGAGATCCTGTGCCTGTTACTCGGCAGCATGCAGTGCGGCAGATTCATCACCGGTGCCCCAGGAAATGGCTCTCGTCACCGGGCGAAACGCTTGTCCTCAGCTTCCACATGTCTGTTTATATGACTACTATGTAACAACTTTTACAAGTTTCTTTTTTTTTTATTGCTCTTTAGAATTTTGCTGACAATGTTTCCATTCACTGACAGCAAGCTCAGTTCCTGAAATTGACAAAGCATTATAAATTGCAAAACTTTATGTTCTACGCTGATTTCGCTTCCTTAATCTCAGACCCCGCACACGTTAATGCACCTTTTGTGTTTTCCATCACAATTCACAGAAATCGTACAGGCAGCTGCCGTCAGCGCTCAGGTTCACCAGCGTCCAGGACTCTCCGGAGATGATTCAGGCCAAGATCAGCTACAACCAGGCCGTGGACGTAAGACGGACATTTCGAATGAACCAGCCCTATATATAATTTAAGATGTCATATTCTCCAGTCGCACCCAGAGCTGCAATCTTGCTATGTGTGTCCCCAGAGGCATTTAGCACAATTTTGAATGCTGCTGTGACAGGAGTATAGGGCATAAGGTTTGCACAATGCACTGAACTAACCAAGATTATATATGCAGCTTTGGATGTGAGTGGAGCATTAAAATTGTCAAAAAAAGTACATTTTTGATTTGCATTTTCTGTTTTCCAGGATTACTGTTAGAGAAATGTTCATTATTCTAAATATTTGTTGACAGAGTAAATACAAGGAGCAGGGGGAGAATGTGAAGCACCGGTATACATCCACCGCCGAGCTGCCCGAACTGCTCCAGGCCAAACTCAACGCCCTGAACATCAGCGAGGTGGGTGTATATACGTGGCAACACAAGACACGAATATAGGCACTGTGTGTACATTAGCCACATGGTCAGCGGCGTTAGCTGACTCTCAGGCTTTCCCTATTAGTAGATGGGGTTAGCAGGACTCTCAGGCTTTCTCTATTAGCAGGCGGGGTTATCAAGACTCTCAGGCTTTCTCTATTAGTAGGGGGGGTTAGCAGGACTCTCAGGCTTTCTCCATTAGTAAGCTGGGTTAGCAGGACTCTCAGACTTTCTCCATTAGTAGGCTGGGGTTAGCAGGACTCTCAGGCTTTCTCTATTAGTAGACAGGGTTAGCAGGACTCTCAGGCTTTCTCTGTTAGTAGGCGGAGTTATCAGGACTCTCAGGCTTTCTCCATTTGTAGGTGGGGTGAGCAGGACTCTCAGGCTTTCTCTATTAGTAGGCGGGGTTAGCAAGACTCTCAGGCTTTCTCTATTAGTAGGCAGGATTTTCAGAACTCTCAGGCTTTCTCTATTAGTAGCGGGATTAGCAGGACTCTCAGGCTTTCTCCATTTGTAGGCGAGGTTAGCAGGACTCTCAGGCTTTTTCTATTAGTAGGCGGGATTAGCAGGACTCTCAGGCTTTCTCCATTTGTAGGTGGGGTTAGCAGGACTCTCAGGCTTTCTCTGTTAATATGCAGGATTATCAGGACTCTCAGGCTTTTTCTATTAGTAGGCGGGATTAGCAGGACTCTCAGGCTTTCTCTATTAGTAGGCGGGATTAGCAGGACTCTCAGGCTTTCTCCATTTGTAGGTGGGGTTAGCAGGACTCTCAGGCTTTCTCCATTAGTAGTTGAAAAAGGAGAAAACATGAGTACAAAGGCATAAAAGACATTATTTTATTCAATGAAGGTTTAGCTATATAAGGTGGGCCATCGTTTGTTCATTTCTCCATTAGTAGGTGGGGTTAACAGGACTCTCAGGCTTTCTTCTTGATATATTTTGCATCCTCATAGAAGCAGTTGAATTTCTTTGCTTCCAACAATAATTGCCAGCAGCTGAGCAGCTGATTGTAGCAAAGCTGAGATAAAAGGTGCGGACATTGTCCGATGTGAATTCACTTTATATCATGACGTTCCTATTAAACCTTCCAGTCGCTGCACATATAGACCCCAATGTAAAAATGCATTAATTCCGCTTCCAACAGACGAGATACAAAGAGTCCTGGAGTCGACTGCGTGACGGTGGATACAAACTGAAGCTGGACGCCATCCCATTCCAGGCTGCAAAGTCATCAGGGGAGATTATCAGCGATGTAAGCGATTTGTGTCACTTCCCAGTCTGTAGTGTCAGGACTGTAGTGTTACAAATCTGCCATCTGCCTGTGGTGTTTAAATAATCTGTTGCGTTATCGTTTCCATCACTGTTGTAATGATCTCTATGGCTCATTAATAACCTGACTGCGCTTTTAAAATGACCTGTCTGCAGTGCTATAATAACCTGCCTGCAGTGCTATAATAACCTGCCTGCAGTGCTATAATAACCTGCCTGCAGTGCTATAATAACCTGCCTGCAGAGCTATAATAACCTGTCTGCAGTGCTATAATAACCTGCCTGCAGAGCTATAATAACCTGTCTGCAGTGCTATAATAACCTGCCTGCAGTGCTATAATAACCTGCCTGCAGTGCTATAATAACCTGCCTGCAGAGCTATAATAACCTGTCTGCAGTGCTATAATAACCTGCCTGCAGAGCTATAATAACCTGTCTGCAGTGCTATAATAACCTGCCTGCAGTGCTATAATAACCTGCCTGCAGTGCTATAATAACCTGCCTGCAGAGCTATAATAACCTGTCTGCAGTGCTATAATAACCTGTCTGCAGTGCTATAATAACCTGCCTGCAGTGCTATAATAACCTGTCTGCAGTGCTATAATAACCTGCCTGCAGTGCTATAATAACCTGCCTGCAGTGCTATAATAACCTGCCTGCAGTGCTATAATAACCTGCCTGCAGTGCTATAATAACCTGCCTGCAGAGCTATAATAACCTGCCTGCAGAGCTATAATAACCTGCCTGCAGAGCTATAATAACCTACCTGCAGTGCTATAATAACCTTCCTGCAGTGCTATAATAACCTGTCTGCAGAGCTATAATAACCTACCTGCAGAGCTATAATAACCTGCCTGCAGTGCTATAATAACCTGCCTGCAGAGCTATAATAACCTACCTGCAGTGCTATAATAACCTGCCTGCAGTGCTATAATAACCTGCCTGCAGAGCTATAATAACCTGCCTGCAGTGCTATAATAACCTGTCTGCAGTGCTATAATAACCTGCCTGCAGAGCTATAATAACCTACCTGCAGTGCTATAATAACCTGCCTGCAGTGCTATAATAACCTGCCTGCAGAGCTATAATAACCTGCCTGCAGTGCTATAATAACCTGCCTGCAGAGCTATAATAACCTACCTGCAGTGCTATAATAACCTGCCTGCAGTGCTATAATAACCTGCCTGCAGAGCTATAATAACCTGCCTGCAGTGCTATAATAACCTACCTGCAGTGCTATAATAACCTGCCTGCAGTGCTATAATAACCTGCCTGCAGAGCTATAATAACCTGCCTGCAGTGCTATAATAACCTGCCTGCAGAGCTATAATAACCTACCTGCAGTGCTATAATAACCTGCCTGCAGTGCTATAATAACCTGCCTGCAGAGCTATAATAACCTGCCTGCAGTGCTATAATAACCTGTCTGCAGTGCTATAATAACCTGCCTGCAGAGCTATAATAACCTGCCTGCAGAGCTATAATAACCTGCCTGCAGAGCTATAATAATCTGTCTGTAGTGCTGTAATAATCTGCCTGCAGTAATAATCTGCCTGCAGTGCTGTAATAATCTGCCTGCTGTAATAATCTGCCTGCAGTGCTGTAATAATCTGCCTGCAGTAATAATCTGTCTGCAGTTGTATAATGACTTGTAGCGTTATAATCGCTCACCTGTATCCCTCTTTGTCTTTACAGCATAAATATAAGGGGGAGTTTGAAAAATCTAAAGGGAAAATGATCGGTCTGCGTCGCCTGGAAGACGACCTGAATCTGTCCCATTCTGTTCACGCCTCGTCTCTGCTCAGTGAGGTAAGATGTCAGGTATGGGGCCCTCCCCACTACGGGGCCCCAGATCTCCCCAAATCTACCCTTATTACAGCTGCTCATTCCAGGAAAGTCTCCTTCCCGATATCACGGGATTACGGCCCCAGCTTTCCCTGCCTCCAGGAGGTGGCAGCACCAGGACTGAGCAGCCAATCAGGAGTTTGGGAAAGCTGGGTGGTGATTGCTGTGGGAACTTTAATTTCAGCTAAATAAAGACTGAACTTGTGTCGTCCTGATAGAAGAGGAGAATCCGGGATGAATTCTTACAATCCAGGCTGTTATTCCAGTGCTGTATAGCGCCCCCAGTGTGAATGTGCTGCATAACATGCGCAGTCATCCCTTACAGTCCTTAGCTTTCATCACTATTTTGCAGATCTCTGCTTGCTGAGCGCTCCTCCTGATCAGATCCCGCTGACAGTCGTGTGTGCACTGTGACCTGCGGCTGTCAGTGGATGGAATGTTTACCTGTTTACACTCACTGACAGCAGCAGAAAACGTAAGATGGGAAGATGGCAGAACTGGTAACTTCATGACCTTGTGAATCCCCAGGTCCAGTACAAGAAAGGCTTCCAGGAGAGCAAGTCTCGCTTCCACCTGCCCATGGACATGGTGAATTTGGTTCACGCTCGCAGGGCGCAGGCTCTGGCCAGTGACCAGGACTACAGGCATTTACTGCACCATTATACCGCGCTGTCTGACGACCTCCGACTCATCACCGCCAAAAAGGCTTACGAGCTGCAAAGTGAGGTAATGGTGCAAACTCCGATCATATTCCCTGATTATCTGGTGGATTCTGTATCTGCCCTTCTGGTTTATGATTCAGGCGTCTAAAAATGGCGACATCTGCATGAAAGTTTGTGCCACAAAGAACCAAATTCTAAGTTCCACTGATCACATATAATAAAGGTGTCAGGAGATGATACAAACATTGCAACATTGTAACTCCCGAGACAAAGGGAAACCCTCATCTACAGTCAGGAAAAGTGCAGAAATCTGGGGCAATGCAGCTTCTAGTATAATGCTGATTGTGTGGGATGTGATGATTGATGATTTCAGGATGATATTGAGGATTTATGATTTCTTGGATGATGTTGATGATTGATGACCTCCTGGATGATGCTAATAATCTGTTGGATGATGTTGATGATTGATAATCTCCTGGATGATGTTGATGATTGATGATCTACTGTATGATGTTGATTGATAATCTACTAGATGATTGTTGATGATCTCCTGGGTGAAGTTGATGATTGATAATCTCCTGGATGATTGTTGATCTTCTGAATGATGTTGATAATTTCCTGGATGATGTTGATGATTGATGGTCTCCTGGATGATATTGATGATTGATCATCTCCTGGATGATATTGATGATTGATCATCTCCTGGACGATGTTGATGATTGATGGTCTCCTGGATGATGTTGATAATATCCTGGATGATGTTGATGATTGATGATTTCCTGGATGATGTTGATGATTGATGATTTCCTGGATGATGTTGATGATTGATGATTTCCTGGATGATGTTGATAATTGATGGTCTCCTGGATGATGGTGATGATTGATGATCTCCTGGATGATGTTGAGGATTGATGATCTGCTGGCTGTTTGCAAGGATCACTATTGATGATCTACTGGATGATGTTGATTGATAATCTCCTGGATGATTGTTGATGATCTCCTGGATGATGTTGATGATTGATAATCTCCTGGATGATGTTGATGATTGATAATCTCCTGGATGATGTTGATGATTGATAATCTCCTGGATGATGTTGATGGTCTCCTGGATGATGTTGATGATTGAAAATCTCCTGGATGATTGTTGATCTTCTGAATGATGTTGATGATTGATGGTCTCCTGGATGATGTTGATAATATTCTGGATGATGTTGATGATTGATGATCTCCTAGATGATGTTGAGGATTGATGACCTCCTGGATGATGTTGAGGATTGATGATCTGCTGGCTGTTTGCGAGGATCACTTTTAATATCTATCAGTAATGGCCTCAATATGCACTAAAGTATGTTTACGGCGAATGATCTTTCTTTGAAGGTACGACCTTTTGCCCATCTTCTGAAAAAATCTAACATGGCCGACATTTTAAACTATGCTTTTTTTATGATAGGCCGGCCAAACCGATAATTTGTTTTTCAGTTTTTACCCTACGAACAATTTTTTTTTGTTAAACTTCATTTTCATCCCTTTCTTCTGCGGTGTGTGGGGCATTAATGGCTGCTCTGCTCTGTCGCTATCTAGAACCTATACCGATCGGATCTGAACTTTATGAGAGGAGTCGGCTGCATCACGGCCGGAGCGCTGGACATCGAGGAGCGTAAGAGAGCGACAGAGCTGATCAGCGAGGTAAGGACATGTCTACCTGAGAAGGAACAGCAGCATTGACTCTCGTCGCTGGGGTTCTCCTGGTCTTCTTCTCGCCATATGCTTTGCATTTCAGTGAGATTTTTATAAGCCGTGAATATTAAAGGGAACCTGTCATGTCACAAAAACGCTATTAAGCTGCAGATATGGGGTTAATCTGCAGGCTAATAGCGCCCTGAAGACGTGCGGCCACCGCAGTAAAAGCCTGGCTAACGGGAGGAAATGAACTTTATTCCCGGCAGCCTCCAGCTTTCAGTCGAACAGGTGTGGCCAGTGCGACTTCAGTGACATCTCAGTGCATAGTGAGTGGCCGCTGTAACTGTCCCCAGCACTGACTGACAGCCGGCTCAGCCGTGCATCAGTACATAGTGAGTGGCCGCTGTAACTGTCCCCAGCACTGACTGACAGCCGGCTCAGCTGTGCATCAGTACATAGTGAGCGACCGCTGTAACTGACCCCAGCACTGACTGACAGCCGGCTCAGCCGTACATCAGTACATAGTGAGCGGCCGCTGTAACTGACCCCAGCACTGACTGACAGCCGGCTCAGCCGTACATCAGTACATAGTGAGCGGCCGCTGTAAACACCCCCGGCACTGCCTGACAGCCAGCTCAGCCGTGCATCAGTACATAGTGAGCGGCCGCTGTAACTGACCCCAGCACTGACTGACAGCCGGCTCAGCCGTACATCAGTACATAGTGAGCGGCCGCTGTAAACACCCCCGGCACTGCCTGACAGCCAGCTCAGCCGTGCATCAGTACATAGTGAGCGGCCGCTGTAACTGACCCCAGCACTGACTGACAGCCGGCTCAGCCGTGCATCAGTACATAGTGAGCGACTGCTGTAACTGACCCCAGCACTGACTGACAGCCGGCTCAGCCGTACATCAGTACATAGTGAGCGACTGCTGTAACTGACCCCAGCACTGACTGACAGCCGGCTCAGCCGTGCATCAGTACATAGTGAGCGACTGCTGTAACTGACCCCAGCACTGACTGACAGCCGGCTCAGCCGTACATCAGTACATAGTGAGCGGCCGCTGTAAACACCCCCGGCACTGCCTGACAGCCAGCTCAGCCGTGCATCAGTACATAGTGAGCGACCGCTGTAACTGTCCCCAGCACTGACTGACAGCCGGCTCAGCCGTACATCAGTACATAGTGAGCGGCCGCTGTAACCGTCCCCAGCAATGACTGACAGCCGGCTCAGCCATGCATCAGTACATAGTGAGCGACCGCTGTAACTGACCCCAGCACTGACTGACAGCCGGCTCAGCCGTGCATCAGTACATAGTGAGCGGCCGCTGTAACTGACCCCAGCACTGACTGACAGCCTGCTCAGCCGTGCATCAGTGCATAGTGAGCGACTGCTGTAACTGACCCCAGCACTGACTGACAGCCGGCTCAGCCGTGCATCAGTACATAGTGAGCGACTGCTGTAACTGACCCCAGCACTGACTGACAGCCGGCTCAGCCGTGCATCAGTACATAGTGAGCGACTGCTGTAACTGACCCCAGCACTGACTGACAGCCGGCTCAGCCGTGCATCAGTACATAGTGAGCGACTACTGTAACTGACCCCAGCACTGACTGACAGCCGGCTCAGCCATGCATCAGTACATAGTGAGCGGCCGTTGTAAACACCCCCGGCACTGACTGACAGCCGGCTCAGCCGTACATCAGTACATAGTGAGCGACTGCTGTAACTGTCCCCAGCACTGACTGACAGCCGGCTCAGCCATGCATCAGTACATAGTGAGCGGCTGTTGTAAACACCCCCGGCACTGACTGACAGCCGGCTCAGCCGTACATCAGTACATAGTGAGCAGCCGCTGTACCTGTCCCCAGCACTGACTGACAGCCGGCTCAGCCGTGCATCAGTACATAGTGAGTGGCCGCTGTAACCGTCCCCAGCACTGACTGACAGTCGGCTCAGCCATGCATCAGTACATAGTGAGCGGCCGCTGTAACTGACCCCAGCACTGACTGACAGCCGGCTCAGCTGTGCATCAGTACATAGTGAGCGACCGCTGTAACTGACCCCAGCACTGACTGACAGCCGGCTCAGCCGTAGATCAGTACATAGTGAGCGACCGCTGTAACTGACCCCAGCACTGACTGATAGCCGGCTCAGCCGTAGATCAGTACATAGTGAGTGGCCGCTGTAACTGTCCCCAGCACTGACTGATAGCCGGCTCAGCCATGCATCAGTACATAGTGAGCGGCCGTTGTAAACACCCCTGGCACTGACTGACAGCCGGCTCAGCCGTACATCAGTACATAGTGAGCAGCCGCTGTAACTGTCCCCAGCACTGACTGACAGCCGGCTCAGCCGTGCATCAGTACATAGTGAGTGGCTGCTGTAACCGTCCCCAGCACTGACTGACAGCCGGCTCAGCCATGCATCAGTACATAGTGAGCGACCGTTGTAAACACCCCCGGCACTGACTGACAGCCGGCTCAGCCGTACATCAGTACATAGTGAGCAGCCGCTGTAACTGTCCCCAGCACTGACTGACAGCCGGCTCAGCCGTGCATCAGTACATAGTGAGTGGCTGCTGTAACCGTCCCCAGCACTGACTGACAGCCGGCTCAGCCGTGCATCAGTACATAGTGAGCGACCGTTGTAAACACCCCCGGCACTGACTGACAGCCGGCTCAGCCGTACATCAGTACATAGTGAGCAGCCGCTGTAACTGTCCCCAGCACTGACTGACAGCCGGCTCAGCCGTGCATCAGTACATAGTGAGTGGCCGCTGTAACTGTCCCCAGCACTGACTGACAGCCAGCTCAGCCGTGCATCAGTACATAGTGAGCAGCCGCTGTAACTGTCCCCAGCACTGACTGACAGCCGGCTCAGCCGTGCATCAGTACATAGTGAGCGGCCGCTGTAACTGACCCCAGCACTGACTGACAGCCAGCTCAGCCGTGCATCAGTACATAGTGAGCGACCGCTGTAACTGTCCCCAGCACTGACTGACAGCCGGCACAGCTGTGCATCAGTACATAGTGAGCGACCGCTGTAACTGACCCCAGCACTGACTGACAGCCGGCTCAGCCGTAGATCAGTACATAGTGAGCGACCGCTGTAACTGACCCCAGCACTGACTGACAGCCGGCTCAGCCGTAGATCAGTACATAGTGAGCGACCGCTGTAACTGACCCCAGCACTGACTGACAGCCGGCTCAGCCGTAGATCAGTACATAGTGAGCGGCCGCTGTAAACACCCCCGGCACTGCCTGACAGCCGGCTCAGATTGACAAGGGGTTGTGGATCATCCTATCAGAGGGGTGCCTCTTTATGGAGGCTGAGAGCATTCATATCTGTATAACGTGATCTCAGCAGCGTCTCCTATAAGCTGTATAATTTGTGAAGTTTTGGGGGCTACTGGCCCTTTAACACTTATAATGTTCTGATCTTCTCTTCTCCTTTCTTTCCCACAGAGTAAATACCGGCAACAACCGCAGCAGCTGAAATACACAACGGTGGCCGACTCCTTGGACATCCTGCATGCCAAATTCAGCAACCAGATAACCAACGAGGCGAGTGACACATTACATCCCAGGCTGTATTTATAGGGCCAGTGCCGGCTTTAAGCGATTGCTTGCTGAATGGAGGGGTGACTTTTGTGACCTCCAAATGAAGGAACAGCAGCGTCATCTGAACATGGTTTGTACGGCGGCAGTGGTGGTCCAAGCGTTGATGAGATGTGGCGACTCGGGGTCTGTGTGGTTGATACAATGTCACAGAAAAGTTTTACAACTTTCCACAATACTTTGTTTTCCGTTCCTTGTTGTTTCCAAGATCTCAACTCTTATATAGTAATCGGAAATGGTCACATCTGGATCTGAATAACAGACCGGACCCCATACTGTCAGTGAGTGGTTAGTGTACAGCCATGTCACTTATATTTCTCACAGCTGCAGGTGTGTTACAGTGTATCAGTTCATACCACAATTGTCTTCTGTGATAAAACGCAACAGCAGCACAAATCTCTCCTGTGTTGGACACTTTTCTGCATTGCTACTTTGTAACAAAACCTCTGCTGTGTGAGGAACTAGATCCGGACCCGACTTAACCTCTAACTGTGAGGAACACAGAATATAAAGTATATACATGTAGCAGAGCTGTATACTGGTTCTGTGCTCCAATCACAATAGGGGTCACATACTTATGGTGAGTGCACATGCAGTGGATTTGTGCAGCCAGGACAGGAGATGATACAATGTTCTCCTGAGGCTGATGATTGCTCCTTCATATACAGCGACTGTACAAGGCGGCCGGCGAGGAAATCCTGCACCACTACACCACCGTCCTGGGGCTCCCGGAGCATCTCCGAGCCAAGCTCAACGCGGCCAACATCAGCGACGTAAGTGCCGAGGCTTATCTCCAAGTGTTCTTACATAGGACTGCAGGTGACATCTACTACATTATCTGTACTCAGAGAGATATCACTGTGTTATCTGTGGTGTTACATAGGACTGCAGGTGACATCTACTACATTATCTGTACTCAGAGAGTTATCAGTGTGTTAGCTGTGGTGTTACATAGGACTGCAGGTGACATCTACTACATTATCTGTACTCAGGGAGCTATCACTGTGTTATCTGTGGTGTTACATAGGACTGCAGGTGACATCTACTACATTATCTGTACTCAGAGAGTTATCACTGTGCTATCTGTGGTGTTACATAGGACTGCAGGTGACATCTACTACATTATCTGTACTCAGAGAGTTATCACTGTGTTATCTGTGGTGTTACATAGGACTGCAGGTGACATCTACTACATTATCTGTATTCAGAGAGTTATCACTGTGTTATCTGTGGTGTTACATAGGACTGCAGGTGACATCTACTACATTATCTGTACTCAGAGAGTTATCACTGTGTTATCTGTGGTGTTACATAGGACTGCAGGTGACATCTACTACATTATCTGTACTCAGAGAGTTATCACTGTGTTAGCTGTGGTGTTACATAAGACTGCAGGTGACATCTACTACATTATCTATACTCAGAGAGTTATCACTGTGTTATCTGTGGTGTTACATAGGACTGCAGGTGACATCTACTACATTATCTGTACTCAGGGAGCTATCACTGTGTTATCTGTGGTGTTACATAGGACTGCAGGTGACATCTACTACATTATCTGTATTCAGAGAGTTATCACTGTGTTATCTGTGGTGTTACATAGGACTGCAGGTGACATCTACTACATTATCTGTATTCAGAGAGTTATCACTATGTTATCTGTGGTGTTACATAGGACTGCAGGTGACATCTACTACATTATCTGTATTCAGAGAGTTATCACTGTGTTATCTGTGGTGTTACATAGGACTGCAGGTGACATCTACTACATTATCTGTACTCAGAGAGTTATCACTGTGTTATCTGTGGTGTTACATAGGACTGCAGGTGACATCTACTACATTATCTGTACTCAGAGAGTTATCACTGTGTTAGCTGTGGTGTTACATAGGACTGCATGTGACATCTACTACATTATCTGTACTCAGGGAGCTATCACTGTGTTATCTGTGGTGTTACATAGGACTGCAGGTGACATCTACTACATTATCTGTACTCAGAGAGTTATCACTGTGCTATCTGTGGTGTTACATAGGACTGCAGGTGACATCTACTACATTATCTGTACTCAGAGAGTTATCACTGTGTTATCTGTGGTGTTACATAGGACTGCAGGTGACATCTACTACATTATCTGTATTCAGAGAGTTATCACTGTGTTATCTGTGGTGTTACATAGGACTGCAGGTGACATCTACTACATTATCTGTACTCAGAGAGCTATCACTGTGTTATCTGTGGTGTTACATAGGACTGCAGGTGACGTCTACTACATTATCTGTACTCAGAGAGTTATCACTGTGTTATCTGTGGTGTTACATAGGACTGCAGGTGACATCTACTACATTATCTGTACTCAGAGAGCTATCACTGTGTTATCTGTGGTGTTACATAGGACTGCAGGTGACGTCTACTACATTATCTGTACTCAGAGAGTTATCACTGTGTTATCTGTGGTGTTACATAGGACTGCAGGTGACATCTACTACATTATCTGTACTCAGAGAGCTATCACTGTGTTATCTGTGGTGTTACATAGGACTGCAGGTGACATCTACTACATTATCTGTACTCAGAGAGTTATCACTGTGTTATCTGTGGTGTTACATAGGACTGCAGGTGACATCTACTACATTATCTGTACTCAGAGAGTTATCACTGTGTTATCTGCGGTGTTACATAGGACTGCAGGTGACGTCTACTACATTATCTGTACTCAGAGAGTTATCACTGTGTTATCTGTGGTGTTACATAGGACTGCAGGTAGCAGTTTGCGGAGGTGATACGAGCTTGTGATACATTTCTATCCTCTGCAGATAAAGTACAGGGAGTCCTGGCTGAATGCTCGCGCTCATGGTCACAAGCTCACCCTGGACGCGCTTCAGTTCCAGACGGCCAAGTCCTCGGGGTGTATCGCCAGTGATGTCAGTTCACATTGATGTGAGGTGGGCGCTGTTTCTCGCGGTCATGTGACTGCGTCCGTGTAACCTGACGATCTCTTATTAGTACAAGTACAAGCACAGTTATGTCGCGGAGAGAGGGAAGCACATCGGCGCCCGCAGCGTCCTGGACGACCCGAACATCCTGCGCTGCCTGCGAGTGGCCAAGTTACAGAGCGAGCAGGAATACAAGCGAGACTCCCAGACCCTGCACTCGCACTATCATCTCTCCTCCGACATGATGGACCTGGTGCACGCGAGGAGGGCGCAAGCGTTAGCCAGCGGCCAGGACTACAAGGTTCTGCTCCACCAGTACATCACCGAACCGGAGGACCTGAGACTGCAGTGGGCAAAGCAAGCGCATCTACTGCAGAGTGAGGTGAGACTGTTATGGGGGATCTGTGGATGACGCACTGTTATGGGGGATCTGTGGATGATGCACTGTTATGGGGGATCTGTGGATGACGCACTGTTATGGAGGATCTGTGGATGATGCACTGTTATGGGGGATCTGCGGATGACGCACTGTTATGGGGGATCTGTGTATGATGCACTGTTATGGGGATCTGTGGATGACCCACTGTTATGGGGGATCTGTGGATGATGCGCTGTTATGGGGGATCTGTGGATGATGCACTGTTATGGGGGATCTTTGGATGACGCACTGTTATGGGGGATCTGTGGATGATGCACTGTTATGGGGGATCTGTGGATGACGCACTGTTATGGGGGATCTGTGGATGACGCACTGTTATGGGGGATCTGTGTATGATGCACTGTTATGGGGATCTGTGGATGACCCACTGTTATGGGGGATCTGTGGATGATGCGCTGTTATGGGGGATCTGTGGATGATGCGCTGTTATGGGGGATCTGTGGATGACCCACTGTTATGGGGGATCTGTGGATGATGCGCTATTATGGGGGATCTGTGGATGATGCGCTGTTATGGGGGATCTGTAGATGACGCGCTGTTATGGGGGATCTGTGAATGACGTACTGTTATGGGGGATCTGTGGATGATGCGCTGTTATGGGGGATCTGTGGATGATGCGCTGTTATGGGGGATCTGTGGATGATGCGCTGTTATGGGGGATCTGTGGATGACCCACTGTTATGGGGGATCTGTGGATGATGCACTGTTATGGGGGATCTGTGGATGACCCACTGTTATGGGGAATCTGTGGATGATGCACTGTTATGGGGGATCTGCGGATGACGCACTGTTATGGGGGATCTGCGGATGACGCACTGTTATGGGGGATGATCTGTGGATGACGCACTGTTATGGGGGATCTGTGGATGACGCACTGTTATTGGGGATCTGCGGATGACGCACTGTTATGGGGGATCTGCGGATGACGCCCTGTTATGGGGGATCTGTGGATGATGCACTGTTATGGGGGATGATCTGTGGATGATGCACTGTTATGGGGGATCTGTGGATGATACGCTGTTATGGGGGATCTGCGGATGATGCGCTGTTATGGGGGATCTGTGGGTGACGCATTGTTATGGTGGACCTGTGGGTGACACATTGTTATGGGGGATCTGCGGGTGACGCGCTGTTATGGGGGATCTGCGGGTGACGCATTGTTATGGTGGACCTGTGGGTGACGCGCTGTTATGGGGGATCTGTGGGTGACGCGCTGTTATGGGGGATCTGTGGGTGACGCATTGTTATGGGGGATCTGTGGATGACGCGCTGTTATGGGGGATCTGTGGGTGACGCATTGTTATGGGGGATCTGTGGGTGACGCATTGTTATGAGGGATCTGTGGGTGGCGCATTGTTATGGGGGACCTGTGGATGACGCTGTTATGGGGGACCTGTGGGTGACGCACTGTTATGGGGGACCTGTGGGTGACGCTGTTATGGGGGATCTGTGGATGACGCACGGTTATGGGGGACCTGTGGGTGACGCACTGTTATGGGGGACCTGTGGATGACGCTGTTATGGGGGACCTGTGGGTGACGCACTGTTATGGGGGACCTGTGGGTGACGCTGTTATGGGGGATCTGTGGATGACGCACTGTTATGGGGGACCTGTGGGTGACGCACTGTTATGGGTGATCTGTGGATGACGCACTGTTATGGGGGATCTGTGGATGATGCACTGTTATGGAGATCTGTGGATGGCGCACTGTTATGGGGGATCTGTGGATGACGCGCTGTTATGGAGATCTGTGGATGACGCTGTTATGGGGGACCTGTGGGTGACGCACTGTTATGGGGGATCTGTGGATGATGCACTGTTATGGGGGATCTGTGGATGACCCACTGTTATGGGGGATCTGTGGATGATGCACTGTTATGGGGGATCTGTGGATGACGCGCTGTTATGGAGATCTGTGGATGACGCTGTTATGGGGGACCTGTGGATGACCCACTGTTATGGGGGATCTGTGGATGATGCACTGTTATGGGGGATCTGTGGATGACCCACTGTTATGGGGGATCTGTGGATGATGCACTGTTATGGGGGATCTGCGGATGACGCACTGTTATGGGGGATGATCTGTGGATGACGCACTGTTATGGGGGATCTGTGGATGACGCACTGTTATTGGGGATCTGCGGATGACGCACTGTTATGGGGGATCTGCGGATGACGCCCTGTTATGGGGGATCTGTGGATGATGCACTGTTATGGGGGATGATCTGTGGATGATGCACTGTTATGGGGGATCTGTGGATGATACGCTGTTATGGGGGATGATCTGTGGGTGACGCATTGTTATGGGGGATCTGTGGGTGACGCATTGTTATGAGGGATCTGTGGGTGGCGCATTGTTATGGGGGACCTGTGGATGACGCTGTTATGGGGGACCTGTGGGTGACGCACTGTTATGGGGGACCTGTGGGTGACGCTGTTATGGGGGATCTGTGGATGACGCACGGTTATGGGGGACCTGTGGGTGACGCACTGTTATGGGGGACCTGTGGGTGACGCACTGTTATGGGTGATCTGTGGATGACGCACTGTTATGGGGGATCTGTGGATGATGCACTGTTATGGAGATCTGTGGATGGCGCACTGTTATGGGGGATCTGTGGATGACGCGCTGTTATGGAGATCTGTGGATGACGCTGTTATGGGGGACCTGTGGGTGACGCACTGTTATGGGGGACCTGTGGGTGACGCTGTTATGGGGGATCTGTGGATGACGCACAGTTATGGGGGATCTGCGGATGACGCACTGTTATGGGGGATCTGCGGATGACGCACTGTTATGGGGGATGATCTGTGGATGACGCACTGTTATGGGGGATCTGTGGATGACGCACTGTTATTGGGAATCTGCGGATGACGCACTGTTATGGGGGATCTGCGGATGACGCCCTGTTATGGGGGATCTGTGGATGATGCACTGTTATGGGGGATGATCTGTGGATGATGCACTGTTATGGGGGATCTGTGGATGATACGCTGTTATGGGGGATCTGCGGATGATGCGCTGTTATGGGGGATCTGTGGGTGACGCATTGTTATGGTGGACCTGTGGGTGACACATTGTTATGGGGGATCTGCGGGTGACGCGCTGTTATGGGGGATCTGCGGGTGACGCATTGTTATGGTGGACCTGTGGGTGACGCGCTGTTATGGGGGATCTGTGGGTGACGCATTGTTATGGGGGATCTGTGGGTGACGCATTGTTATGAGGGATCTGTGGGTGGCGCATTGTTATGGGGGACCTGTGTATGACGCTGTTATGGGGGACCTGTGGGTGACGCACTGTTATGGGGGACCTGTGGGTGACGCTGTTATGGGGGATCTGTGGATGACGCACGGTTATGGGGGACCTGTGGGTGACGCACTGTTATGGGGGACCTGTGGGTGACGCACTGTTATGGGTGATCTGTGGATGACGCACTGTTATGGGGGATCTGTGGATGATGCACTGTTATGGAGATCTGTGGATGACGCACAGTTATGGGGGATCTGCGGATGACGCACTGTTATGGGGGATCTGCGGATGACGCACTGTTATGGGGGATGATCTGTGGATGACGCACTGTTATGGGGGATCTGTGGATGACGCACTGTTATTGGGAATCTGCGGATGACGCACTGTTATGGGGGATCTGCGGATGACGCCCTGTTATGGGGGATCTGTGGATGATGCACTGTTATGGGGGATGATCTGTGGATGATGCACTGTTATGGGGGATCTGTGGATGATACGCTGTTATGGGGGATCTGCGGATGATGCGCTGTTATGGGGGATCTGTGGGTGACGCATTGTTATGGTGGACCTGTGGGTGACACATTGTTATGGGGGATCTGCGGGTGACGCGCTGTTATGGGGGATCTGCGGGTGACGCATTGTTATGGTGGACCTGTGGGTGACGCGCTGTTATGGGGGATCTGTGGGTGACGCATTGTTATGGGGGATCTGTGGGTGACGCATTGTTATGAGGGATCTGTGGGTGGCGCATTGTTATGGGGGACCTGTGTATGACGCTGTTATGGGGGACCTGTGGGTGACGCACTGTTATGGGGGACCTGTGGGTGACGCTGTTATGGGGGATCTGTGGATGACGCACGGTTATGGGGGACCTGTGGGTGACGCACTGTTATGGGGGACCTGTGGGTGACGCACTGTTATGGGTGATCTGTGGATGACGCACTGTTATGGGGGATCTGTGGATGATGCACTGTTATGGAGATCTGTGGATGGCGCACTGTTATGGGGGATCTGTGGATGACGCGCTGTTATGGAGATCTGTGGATGACGCTGTTATGGGGGACCTGTGGGTGACGCACTGTTATGGGGGACCTGTGGGTGACGCTGTTATGGGGGATCTGTGGATGACGCACAGTTATGGGGGACCTGTGGGTGACGCACAGTTATGGGGGACCTGTGGGTGACGCACTGTTATGGGGGACCTGTGGGTGACGCACTGTTATGGGGGATCTGTGGATGACGCACTGTTATGGAGATCTGTGGATGGCGCACTGTTATGGGGGATCTGTGGATGACGCGCTGTTATGGGGGATCTGTGGATGATGCCCTGTTATGGGGGATCTGTGGATGACGCACGGTTATGGGGGATCTGTGGATGGCGCACTGTTATGGGGGATCTGTGGATGACGCACGGTTATGGGGGATCTGTGGATGGCGCACTGTTATGGGGGATCTGTGGATGACGCACGGTTATGGGGGATCTGTGTATGACGCACTGTTATGGGGGATCTGTGGATGACGCGCTGTTATGGGGGATCTGTGGATGGCGCACTGTTATGGGGGATCTGTGGATGACGCACGGTTATGGGGGATCTGTGTATGACGCGCTGTTATGGGGGATCTGTGGATGACGCGCGGTTATGGGGGATCTGTGGATGGCGCACTGTTATGGGGGATCTGTGGATGACGCACGGTTATGGGGGATCTGTGGATGACGCACGGTTATGGGGGATCTGTGTATGACGCGCTGTTATGGGGGATCTGTGGATGACGCGCTGTTATGGGGGATCTGTGGATGGCGCACTGTTATGGGGGATCTGTGGATGACGCACGGTTATGGGGGATCTGTGGATGGCGCGCTGTTATGGGGGATCTGTGGATGACGCGCTGTTATGGGGGATCTGTGGATGACGCGCTGTTATGGGGGATCTGTGGATGATGCGCTGTTATGAGGGATCTGTGGATGACGCACGGTTATGGGGGACCTGTGGGTGACGCACTGTTATGGGGGATCTGTGGATGACGCACGGTTATGGGGGACCTGTGGGTGACGCATTGTTATGGGGGACCTGTGGGTGACACATTGTTATGGGGGACCTGTGGGTGACGCATTGTTATGGGGGACCTGTGGGTGACGCATTGTTATGGGGGACCTGTGGGTGACACATTGTTATGGGGGACCTGTGGCTGGCACGGGGGCTTTCTGCTCCTCGCCCGGTGTAGGTAGACGCTTCGCTGTTGCGTTTGGTTATTTTGCCGGTGTTGCGCTTCGGTTTCTTCGCGGATCGGTGGATGTGATTGTGACGCTCTGACACTTTGTATCTCGCACTCGGGGAGTGATTAGCATTTCCCATCATTAATTAAGGGCGCTGATAATAATACAACACAGAGAATCGCTGATGGCTGGAAACACTTCATCCACTCGAGGTCCCTGGTATCAGACATGATCCATTATTTACTGACGCGTCGTGTGAACAAATGCAAACAGCTCCTCCTGACGGTTTGATGTGCGAGGAAAATGAATAAGACGCCGCTCAATAATTAATGCTGATCAAAGCCGCTCGTTAAACCTCTAATCATCCTGGATTGAGAAGATTTTCCCTAGAAAATGGATATCACATGCTTCACATCTCCAAGAAAACTGCAGGATTTTATTTTTTATTTTCTGTCTTTATCCTCCACTTTGTTAAGTTGTAACCCTCGCGTTGCTGGACGACATTTTCCCCATTTTTTGGGGGGGGAAGTTTGATGATAACCAATGTGGCCATCACCCACCAGGGGTCGCACCCGGCTTTACCCGAATTTGGAGAAGCAAATCTGCTTTTTTCCTGTTTACACCCAGAGGATCTGGGGTATTTCAGCTGACAACTTCTGCCATTATTGGTTTTAGCCCCTTTAATTCTGAGCACATCAGTGAGGGTTTGGGTCTAAAGACCCCTCTGATCGCTCAATAGACGTCTTAGGCTATCAGTATGTGCACCTGGCGTTGTCTAGATGAAGCCGTTTCACGAATCCGTCCTTCTTTGGGAAGTTTTTGGAGATTCTCATTTCCTGATGCAGCTTTTGAAGAGTTTTCTTTTCTGCATCCTTTTGATGAGACACTGTCTACACTTTGGATCGTTTTCCATCCTAGAAATGACCTGCACTTTCATTTTTTTTTCACTAATTGTTTTTCAAAACTTGAAGCAAAAGATCAAATATGTGGATGGCAAATGATTAAGAAGAGTCGTTTAAGTTCTTTTTGGAAAATTTCTTTGGGCAGTTTTTTTTAAGTCGACCTGCTATATATATAAAAAAAAAAAAAAAAAACTCCAAAACTGTACCTAGAGAAACTGAAGCACACAAACAGCAGAGTACAGATAGAATGGAAAGCCATAGGCTGCGCACTTCTTCGAGAACTTTTGAGTGATCGGTAAAGTTTTCAGGACTTGGATCCAAAACTAATCGGCTCTGAATTTTTATTATTTATTTATCATCCTTCAGTGCGATCTCGAGCCAGGGCAACTTGATGGATGAACTCGATCTAGAGGAATATCGATCTTGTGCAAGCCTAGATAGGTCCACCAGGGTCTTCTTATCTTGATGGTATCAAGCCATCGGGCTGCTGGTCTTCCCCTTCGCCTTGTTCCTTCTCTTCTTCCGACCATGATGTCCTTCTCCAGTGATCGCTCTCTCCGTACGATGTGTCCACAAGTCGTAGCTTGGTGATCTTTGCTTCCAGTGACATGTCTGTCTTGATGAGTTCCAAAATTGTTTTGTTTGTTCTTCTTGCCATCCACGGTGTTGATAACATCCTTCTCCAGCACCACATTTTGAAGGCGTTGATTCTTCTTCTGTCTTGTTTCTTTATCGTCCAGGTTTCGCATCCATATGTTACTACAGACTATGTACAAGCCGTGTCTTCATCGCCAGTGAAATGTTCCTCGATTTGATGACCTTGTCCCGTGACTTCATTGTTATTGCCCACAGCTATTCTCACATTAACTTCCGGTGTTGTCGCTGCATCTTGAGTGATCATTGATCCGAGTAGGCTGAAGCCCTTTACAACTTCTAATTTGTCGCCGTCTATCTCAGATGTGTCCCGGCCGTACCTGGCTGTCGTTGAGTAGCAGTCCCATGTTCGATCTTTCTTTCCAGTCCTTCATTCCATTTCCGCTTGTTGCTATCAGTGTTGTATCTTCTGCGCATTTTAGATTGTTGATGATTCTTTCAGCAATTTTGATTCCTTCTTTTTTTTCGGCAAGTCCATCCTTCCTGACAATAGTTTCTGGATGTTAATTGAAGAGAAATGGTGGCAGGACGTTAGCCTTGTCTGATGCCTTGCTCCGCTGTGAACCATGCCGTGTCACCGTGCTCTGTTCAGACTGTTGCTTCTTGGTCGATGCAAAGGTTCCTAATGAGACTGATCAGATGGCTCGGGACACCCACATCCTTTATGGTGTTCCAACGTTTCTGGTGATCGACACAGTCGAAGGCTTCACTGTAGTGAATGAAGCAAAAATTGATCTCCTTGTTGTATTCTTTGGCCTTTTCCATTATCCATCTAATGTTAGCAATCGCATCTCTTGTTCCTCGGCCTTTTCTGAATCCTGCTTGTTCCTCTGGCAGATCTTTCTCAAAGTAAGGCTGTAACCGTCAGTCATTGTAGGATCTTCAGTAGTATTTTGCTGGCATGAGGTATGAGCGCAATAGTCCGATAGTTTCCACAGTCTGTAGCATCTCGTTTCTCCAGAATAGGAATACACACTGATCTTGTCCAGTCCTTGGACCATTTACCATTCGTCCATATCTGTTGAGACAGGTGTGTGAAGACATCAACTGCGGCTTCAGGAGACTTTATTAGCTCTATTGGAATATTGTCTCATCCAGGCACTTTGTTGTTTGACAGAAGCTTCATCGCAGCAATGACTTCGTCTATCAGGATGTTCAGCTCTCTATCATTTCCAGTCTCAGTTTCTTCCCATATCACTGAGTTGTTCTTGTAGAGGAGCTCCGTGTATTCTTTCTTTCCATCTTTCCTTGATCTGTTCTGGCATAGTTAGTTTGTTCCAACATTCCCACTCTTGGTGACACTTTCGCCGTGTCTCTTTGATCTTTAGGTATGCCTTCATGGTCTTGCCCTTCAGATGTTCTCTTTCTGTCTCTGTTCATATCTCTTGGTAACAAAGTTCTTTGTCTGCTGGAATGACTCTCTTTAGTCTTCTACTGATGTTGTCTGCGTCCTGCTTGTCACCTTTTTCCATTCGTCTTTTGTTAATGATCTTTAGGGTCTCTTCTGTTAACCATTGCTGCGGGGGTCTCTTCGGCCTCTTTTTTATTGTCTTTCTGGCTTCTTCATTAATGATAGTATTTATATGAGTCCATAATTCCTCAGACTTTCTTTCATCCGTGTCCAGTGATATAAATCTGTTGTGCAGACTGTTCCAAAAAACTTCAGGCATGTTGGTAAAATCGGGGTTGGAAATGACCTGTTGTCTCGTCTGTTTGCCCAGCTTGACTCTCATCGTTGCCGTTACAAGTTCATGATCAGTTCCACAGTCGGCTCCTGGCCTTGTTTTTACGGTAATGATGGACGACCTCCATCTTTGGTGAACACATACAGTGAAGGAAATAATTATTTGATGCCTTGCTGTTTTTGTAAGTTTGCCCACTGACAAAGACATGAACAGTGCATAATTTTAAGGGTAGGTTAATTTTAACATTGAGAGATAGAATATCCCCCAAAAAATTGAAGAAAATCACATTGTATAAATTAGATAAATGTTATGATCTGCAACAAGTACTAAGGAAAGAAAGGGGAAAGCTGTCCCTACAGTAAGACTAAGCTGAATCCCTACGATGTAACGGGCTGCCTGTTCCTTGTGAACAGACCCGCCTTAGTCCTCGGCTAGTCTGAACGAAGACCTATAGAATTAAGGGAGGGGTCCCTAAAAGAACTAAGGACTGGGACAAAAATGGGACACCTCCTAACAGAAGTTGTTGCAGAACACAAAAAGACAAACTGACAAAAATGTACAAAAGGTCCCAGAGGACCAAGCGAACTTGACAGAGAAAGGCACCGAAGCACCAGGCTAGAGAAACAGTCAAACACTGAAGTCCAGCACAGCCAGAAGGGCGGAGCTGGAATATAAAGGCAGATGGTCACGTGACCGCAAAACACAAGATAGAAAAAACAAACAGGAGGGTTCTAACAATAAATTTATTTGCATTTTGCAGTGAGAAATAAGTATTTGATCCCCTACAAACCACTACAGATCAGTTAGATGCTCATAATCCACTCGTTACCTGCATTAAAGACAGCTTTCTTACATAGTCACCTGTATAAAAGACTCCTGTCCACAGACACAATTAATCAGTCAGACTCTAACCTCTACAACATGGGCAAGACCAAAGAGCTTTCTAAGGATGTCAGGGACAAGATCATAGACCTGCACAAAGCTGGAATGGGGTACAAAACCATAAGTAAGACGCTGAGTGAAAAGGAGACAACTGTTGGTGCAATAGTAAGAAAATGGAAGAAATACAAAATAACTGTCAATCAACATCGATCTGGGGCACCATACAAAATCGCACCTCGTGGGGTATCCTTGATCACGAGGAAGGTGAGAGATCAGCCATAAACTACACGGGGGGAATTTGTTAATGATCTACAGGCAGCTGGGACCACAGTCACCAAGAAAACCATTGGTAACACATTACACCTTAAAGGTTTAACATCCTGCAGTGCCCGCAAGGTCCCCCTGCTCAAGAAGGCACATGTGCAGGTCCCTCTGAAGTGTGCCAATGAACACCTGGATGATTCTGTGAGTTATTAGGAGAAGGTGCTGTGGTCAGATGAGACTAAAATTTAGCTCTTTGGCATTAACTCAACTCGCCGTGTTTGGAGGAAGAGGAATGCTGCCTATAACCAAAAGAACACCATCCCCACTGTCAAGCATGGAGGTGGAAACATTATGTTTTGGGGGTGTTTCTCTGCTATGGGTACAGGACTACTTCACCGCATCAATGGGAGAATGGATGGAGCCATGTACCTTAAAATCCTGAGTGACAACCTCCTTCCCTCTTCCAGGACATTAAAAATGGTGGCTGGATCTTCCAGCAAGACAATGACCCAAAACATACAGCCAAGGCAACAAAGGAGTGTCTCAAAAAGAAGCACAGTAAGGTCATGAAGTGGCCTAGACAGTCTCCAGACCTTAATCCCATAGAAAACTTATGGAGGGAGTTGAAGCTCCGAGTGGCCAAGCGACAGCCTCAAAATCTGAATGATTTAGAGATGAGTGGACCAAAACTCCTCCTGACATGTGCGCAACCCTCATCATCAACTACAAACAACGTCTGACTGCTGTGCTTGCCAACAAGGGTTTTACCACCAAGTATTAAGTGTTGTTTGCCAGAAGAATCAAATACTTATTTCTCACTGCAAAATGCAAAAAAATGTACACAATGTGATTTTCTTGTTTCTTTTTGGATATTCCATCTCTCAATGTTAAAGTTAACCTAACCTTAAAGTTATAGACTGTTCATGTCTTTGTCATTGGGCAAACTTACAAAAACCGCAAGGGATCAAATAATTATTTCCTTCACTGTAATGTAGTCAACCTGATTTTTATATGCGGTGATGTCCATGTGTAGAGTCTTCGTTTGTGATTTTGGAAGAAGGTGTTCATGATGGACGGTCGATTTGTTGTACAAAAGTCAATGAATCTTCCTCCAGCCTCGTTTCGTTCACCAAGTGCAAAGTTTCCAATAACGGCTCCATGTTTGCTGTAGCCCACTCTAGCATTCAAGTCCCCCATGATAATGAGAACCTATCACATCAAACATCTCTGAAAAGTTATCTTAATCTTTAAAGATTATCAGCTTGAATACCCCTTTAATTCAGGTCTGTTTGACATACAGAGGCAGTCTACCGTACGACAGCTGGTGGCCACGGGAAGGTCTGTGCACCTCAGGGTGGTCACCGGTTAGGACAAGTGATTGCAAAGCAGCTAATAAATCTGCACAATATACAAGGAGCAGAAAACCCCAAACTGCGCCTGGTCTGTGACCCCCTGATGGGACCGAGCTGGTTCAGGTTAACGAGCTTCTTATTCACATTCATCACAAATTATCAGAGTTAAATAAACTTATCTGAACCTGCTGATAATAATGATACAATATAAATCCCCCCCCCCCCCGCGACCGACCCGGCTCTATTATTAAATGGCTTCTCTCGTTTACTGGGAAACATTGTATCTGATGCTTCTCCTCAGGGAACCTACAAGAATCCTAATTATCCGCCTCTTCCCTCCCCACAGTCACGATACAAATCAGATCTAAACTTCCTAAGAGGTGTGGGATGGGCGACGGCAGGATCTCCACATATACAAAGTGTGAAGAAAGCCGGAGAGCTGATCAGTGAGGTAAGAGATCCAAAGACGGTTTTATCCTGAGCTCAGTGTCGCCCCCTATGAGGATATGTATGAGAACTGCCAAGAGAATGGGGAGAAGGAGATTTACCATTCTAGCGAGAACAAAGGTGGCTCATATATATACACTATATACTATAATACTGCCCCTATGTTCAAGAATATAACTACTATAATACTGCCCCCTATGTACAAGAATATAACTACTATAATACTGCCCCTATGTACAAGAATATAACTACTATAATACTGCTCCCT
Source organism: Phyllobates terribilis (assembly GCF_046119375.1). NCBI lineage: Eukaryota > Metazoa > Chordata > Amphibia > Anura > Dendrobatidae > Phyllobates > Phyllobates terribilis. The sequence goes on from NW_027362765.1 coordinate 356,287,667, forward strand.
ATGTACAAGAATATAACCACTATAATACTGCTCCTATGTTCAAGAATATAACTACTATAATACTGCCCCCTATGTACAAGAATATAACTACTATAATACTGCTCCTATGTACAAGAATATAACCACTATAATACTGCCCCTATGTACAAGAATATAACTACTATAATACTGCCCCCTATATACAAAAATATAACTACTATAATACTGCTCCTATGTTCAAGAATATAACTACTATAATACTGCTCCTATGTACAAGAATATAACCACTATAATACTGCCCCTATGTACAAGAATATAACTACTATAATACTGCCCCCTATGTACAAAAATATAACTACTATAATACTGCTCCTATGTTCAAGAATATAACTACTATAATACTGCTCCTATGTACAAGAATATAACCACTATAATACTGCTCCTATGTTCAAGAATATAACTACTATAATACTGCCCCCTATGTACAAGAATATAACTACTATAATACTGCTCCTATGTACAAGAATATAACCACTATAATACTGCCCCTATGTACAAGAATATAACTACTATAATACTGCTCCTATGTACAAAAATATAACTACTATAATACTGCTCCTATGTACAAGAATATAACCACTATAATACTGCTCCTATGTTCAAGAATATAACTACTATAATACTGCCCCCTATGTACAAGAATATAACTACTATAATACTGCCCCCTATGTACAAGAATATAACTACTATAATACTGCTCCCTATGTACAAAAATATAACTACTATAATACTGCCCCTATTTACAAGAATATAACCACTATAATACTGCTCCTATGTACAAGAATATAACTACTATAAGACTGCCCCCTATGTACAAGAATATAACTACTATAATACTGCTCCTATGTACAAGAATATAACTACTATAATACTGCCCCCTATTTACAAGAATATAACTACTATAATACTGCCCCTATGTACAAGAATATAACTACTATAATACTGCCCCCTATGTACAAGAATATAACTACTATAATACTGCCCCTATGTACAAGAATATAACTACTATAATACTGCTCCTATGTACAAGAATATAACTACTATAATACTGCTCCTATGTACAAGAATATAACTACTATAATACTGCCCCTATGTACAAGAATATAACTACTATAATATTGCCCCCTATGTACAAGAATATAACTACTATAATACTGCCCCTATGTACAAGAATATAACTGCTATAATACTGCTCCTATGTACAAGAATATAACTACTATAATACTGCCCCCTATGTACAAGAATATAACTACTATAATACTGTTCCTATGTACAAGAATATAACTACTATAATACTGCCCCCTATGTACAAGAATATAACTACTATAATACTGTTCCTATGTACAAGAATATAACTAAACCTACAAAAGACAAAAATATATCTCATACCCTACCATCATTATATATAAATGTAAAGCAAAGTTGCATAATAAATATAGGGTACTTAGTGAACTATTTTTGATCAAAAAAAGTATACAAGCCGTCCCACCAGCGGCAAGGTGACCCTAAATTGGGACGGTACCTATACTGCCTATATTAAAAACCTTACTGTATATCAAAGTTGAAGTAATGCATATAAAAGGGTAGACAAATAGGACCGGGTTCCAACTCCAGACCACCCAGGCCCGTGGTAAGCTACATATATACCAGTCAGCTCAACAAAGGGGATGCCACACCCTTAAATTGCACAGAATGCAAACAAGACAAAAAAACAGGCAATGTGAACTGAGGTCTAAGATGGTAGACATGCAAGAAATAGGAGCATGTTCACACTAGCAAAAAAGAAACAAAACCTACAAAAGACAAAAATATATCTCATACCCTACCATCATTATATATAAATGTAAAGCAAAGTTGCATAATAAATATAGGGTACTTAGTGAACTATTTTTGATCAAAAAAAGTATACAAGCCGTCCCACCAGCGGCAAGGTGACCCTAAATTGGGACGGTACCTATACTGCCTATATTAAAAACCTTACTGTATATCAAAGTTGAAGTAATGCATATAAAAGGGTAGACAAATAGGACCGGGTCCCAACTCCAGACCACCCAGGCCCGTGGTAAGCTACATATATACCAGTCAGCTCAACAAAGGGGATGCCACACCCTTAAATTGCACAGAATGCAAACAAGACAAAAAACCAGGCAATGTGAACTGAGGTCTAAGATGGTAGACATGCAAGAAATAGGAGCATGTTCACACTAGCAAAAAAGAAACAAAACCTACAAAAGACAAAAATATATCTCATACCCTACCATCATTATATATAAATGTAAAGCAAAGTTGCATAATAAATATAGGGTACTTAGTGAACTATTTTTGATCAAAAAAAGTATACAAGCCATCCCACCAGCGGCAAAGAATATAACTACTATAATACTGCCCCTATGTACAAGAATATAACTACTATAATACTGCCCCTATGTACAAGAATATAACTGCTATAATACTGCTCCTATGTACAAGAATATAACTACTATAATACTGCCCCCTATGTACAAGAATATAACTACTATAATACTGCTCCTATCTACCAGAATATAACTACTATAATACTGCCCCCTATGTACAAGAATATAACTACTATAATACTGCCCCCTATGTACAAGAATATAACTACTATAATACTGCTCCTATATACAAGAATATAACTACTATAATACTGCTCCTATGTACAAGAATATAACTACTATAATACTGCCCCCTATGTACAAGATTATAACTACTATAATACTGCACCCTATGTACAAGAATATAACTACTATAATGCTGCACCCTATGTACAAGAATATAACTACTATAATACTGCTCCTATCTACTAGAATATAACTACTATTATACTGCTCCTATGTACAAGAATATAACTACTATAATATTGCACCCTATGTACAAGAATATAACTACTATAATACTGCCGCCTATGTACAAGAATATAACTACTATAATACTGCTCCTATGTACAAGAATATAACTACTATAATACTGCTCCTATCTACCAGAATATAACTACTATAATACTGCTCCTATGTACAAGAATATAACTACTATAATACTGCACCCTATGTACAAGAATATAACTACTATAATACTGCTCCTATCTACCAGAATATAACTACTATAATACTGCTCCTATGTACAAGAGTATAACTACTATAATACTGCTCCTATATACGAGAATATAACTACTATAATACTGCTCCTATCTACCAGAATATAACTACTATAATACTGCTCCTATATACGAGAATATAACTACTATAATACTGCTCCTATATACGAGAATATAACTACTATAATACTGCCCCCTATGTACAAGAATATAACTACTATAATACTGTCCCCTATGCACAAGAATATAACTACTATAATACTGCCCCTATGTACAAGAATATAACTACTATAATACTGCCCCTATGTACAAGAATATACAGTGCCTACAAGTAGTATTCAACCCCCTGCAGATTTAGCTGGTTGACACATGCGGAATTAACTTGGCATTGTGACATTTGTACTGTAGATCAGCCTGGAAGTGGGAAATGCACTGCAGCAAATTTTTTTTATTTTTTATTTAAAACGTTAAAAGTTAATTCAGAGTGTCATTTATTATTCAACCCCTCAAACCACAAGAATTCTGTTTGGTCCCCCTAAAGTATTAAGAAGTAGTTCAGGCACCAAGAATAATGAGCTTCACATGTGTGGATTAAAGATCTCTTTTGCCAGCCTTTTCTGACTATTTAAGACCCTCCCCAAACTTGTGAACAGCACTCAGACATGGTCAACATGGGAAAGACAAAGGAGCATTCCAAGGCCATCAGAGACAAGATCGTGGAGGGTCACAAGGCTGGCAAGGGGTACAAAACCCTTTCCAAGGAGTTGGGCCTACCTGTCTCCACTGTTGGGAGCATCATCCGTAAGTGGAAGGCTTATGGAACTACTGTTAGCCTTCCACGGCCAGGACAGCCTTTGAAAGTGTCCTCCCGTGCCGAAGCCAGGCTTGTCCGAAGAGTCAAGGCTAACCCAAGGACAACAAGGAAGGAGCTCCGGGAAGATCTCATGGCAGTGGGGACATTGGTTTCAGTCAATACCATAAGTAACGTACTCCACCGCAATGGTCTCCGTTCCAGACGAGCCCGTAAGGTACCTTTACTTTCAAAGCGTCATGTCAAGGCTCGTCTACAGTTTGCTCATGATCACTTGGAGGACTCTGAGACAGACTGGTTCAAGGTTCTATGGTCTGATGAGACCAAGATCGAGATCTTTGGTGCCAACCACACACGTGACGTTTGGAGACTGGATGGCACTGCATACGACCCCAAGAATACCATCCCTACAGTCAAGCATGGTGGTGGCAGCATCATGCTGTGGGGCTGTTTCTCAGCCAAGGGGCCTGGCCATCTGGTCCGCATCCATGGGAAGATGGATAGCACGGCCTACCTGGAGATTTTGGCCAAGAACCTCCGCTCCTCCATCAAGGATCTTAAGATGGGTCGTAATTTCATCTTCCAACAAGACAACGACCCAAAGCACACAGCCAAGAAAACCAAGGCCTGGTTCAAGAGGGAAAAAGTCAAGGTGTTGGAGTGGCCTAGTCAGTCTCCTGACCTTAACCCAATTGAAAACTTGTGGAAGGAGCTCAAGAATAAAGTCCACATGAGACACCCAAAGAACCTAGATAACTTGGAGAAGATCTGCATGGAGGAGTGGGCCACGATAACTCCACAGACCTGTGCCGGCCTGATCAGGTCTTATAAAAGACGATTATTAGCTGTAATTGCAAACAAGGGTTATTCCACAAAATATTAAACATAGGGGTTGTATAATAATTGACCCACACTTTTATGTTTAAAATTTAATAAAATTCAACTGAGCAACATAACTTTTTGGTTTGTAAGATTTATGCTTCTGTTCATAAAACCTACTCTCGTTTGCAGTTTGAAGGCTCTAACTTATTTGCATCTTATCAAACCAGCTAAATCTGCAGGGGGTTGAATACTACTTGTAGGCACTGTAACTACTATAATACTGCCCCCTATATACAAGAATATAACTACTATAATACTGCTCCTATGTACAAGAATATAACTATTATAATACTGCTCCTATGTACAAGAATATAACTACTATAATACTGCCCCCTATGTACAAGAATATAATTACTATAATACTGCTCCTATGTACAAGAATATAACTACTATAATACTGCCCCTATGTACAAGAATATAACTACTATAATACTGCCCCTATGTACAAGAATATAACTACTATAATACTGCCTCTATGTACAAGAATATAACTACTATAATACTGCCCCCTATGTACAAGAATATAACTACTATAATACTGCCCCTATGTACAAGAATATAACTACTATAATACTGCTCCTATGTACAGGAATATAACTACTATAATACTGCCCCTATGTACAAGAATATAACTACTATAATACTGCCCCTATGTACAAGAATATAACTACTATAATACTGCCTCTATGTACAAGAATATAACTACTATAATACTGCCCCCTATGTACAAGAATATAACTACTATAATACTGCCCCCTATGTACAAGAATATAACTGCTATAATACTGCCTCTATGTACAAGAAAATAACTACTATAATACTGCTCCTATGTACGAGAATATAACTACTATAATACTGCTCCTATGTACAAGAATATAACTACTATAATACTGCTCCTAAGTACAAGAATATAACTACTATAATACTGCTCCTATATACAAGAATATAACTACTATAATACTACTCCTATGTACAAGAATATAACTACTATAATACTGCTCCTATGTACAAGAATATAACTACTATAATACTGCCTCTATGTACAAGAATATAACTACTATAATACTGCTCCTATGTACAAGAATATAACTACTATAATACTGCCCCTATGTACAAGAATATAGCTACTATAATACTGCTCCTATGTACAAGAATATAACTACTATAATACTGCCCCTATGTACAGGAATATAACTACTATAATACTGCTCCTATCTACCAGAATATAACTACTATAATACTGCTCCTATGTACAGGAATATAACTACTATAATACTGCCCCTATGTACAAGAATATAACTACTATAATACTGCTCCTATGTACAAGAATATAACTACTATAATACTGCTCCTATGTACAAGAATATAACTACTATAATACTGCTCCTATGTACAAGAATATAATTAATATAATACTGCTCCTATGCACAAGAATATAACTACTGTAATATTGCCCCCTGTGTACAGGAATATAACTACTATAATACTGCTCCTATGTACAAGAATATAACTACTATAATACTGTCCCTATGTACAAGAATATAACTACTATAATACTGCTCCTATGCACAAGAATATAACTACTATAATACTGCCCCTATATACAAGAATATAACTACTATAATACTGCTCCTATGTACAAGAATATAACTACTATAATACTGCTCCTATCTACCAGAATATAACTACTATAATACTGCTCCTATATACAAGAATATAACTACTATAATACTGCTCCTATGTACAAGAATATAACTACTATAATACTGCACCCTATGTACAAGAATATAACTACTATAATACTGCACCCTATGTACAAGAAAATAACTACTATAATACTGCTCCTATCTACCAGAATATAACTACTATAATACTGCTCCTATGTACAAGAATATAACTACTATAATACTGCACCCTATGTTCAAGAATATAACTACTATAATACTGCTCCTATCTACCAGAATATAACTACTATAATACTGCTCCTATATACGAGAATATAACTACTATAATACTGCTCCTATATACGAGAATATAACTACTATAATACTGCTCCTATGTACAAGAATATAACTACTATAATACTGTCCCCTATGTACAAGAATATAACTACTATAATACTGCCCCTATGTACAAGAATATAACTACTATAATACTGCCCCTATGTACAAGAATATACAGTGCCTACAAGTAGTATTCAACCCCCTGCAGATTTAGCTGGTTGACACATGCGGAATTAACTTGGCATTGTGACATTTGTACTGTAGATCAGCCTGGAAGTGGGAAATGCACTGCAGCAAATTTTTTTTTTTTTTTATTTAAAACGTTAAAAGTTAATTCAGAGTGTCATTTATTATTCAACCCCTCAAACCACAAGAATTCTGTTTGGTCCCCCTAAAGTATTAAGAAGTAGTTCAGGCACCAAGAATAATGAGCTTCACATGTGTGGATTAAAGATCTCTTTTGCCAGCCTTTTCTGACTATTTAAGACCCTCCCCAAACTTGTGAGCAGCACTCAGACATGGTCAACATGGGAAAGACAAAGGAGCATTCCAAGGCCATCAGAGACAAGATCGTGGAGGGTCACAAGGCTGGCAAGGGGTACAAAACCCTTTCCAAGGAGTTGGGCCTACCTGTCTCCACTGTTGGGAGCATCATCCGTAAGTGGAAGGCTTATGGAACTACTGTTAGCCTTCCACGGCCAGGACAGCCTTTGAAAGTGTCCTCCCGTGCCGAGGCCAGGCTTGTCCGAAGAGTCAAGGCTAACCCAAGGACAACAAGGAAGGAGCTCCGGGAAGATCTCATGGCAGTGGGGACATTGGTTTCAGTCAATACCATAAGTAACGTACTCCACCGCAATGGTCTCCGTTCCAGACGAGCCTGTAAGGTACCTTTACTTTCAAAGCGTCATGTCAAGGCTCGTCTACAGTTTGCTCATGATCACTTGGAGGACTCTGAGACAGACTGGTTCAAGGTTCTATGGTCTGATGAGACCAAGATCGAGATCTTTGGTGCCAACCACACACGTGACGTTTGGAGACTGGATGGCACTGCATACGACCCCAAGAATACCATCCCTACAGTCAAGCATGGTGGTGGCAGCATCATGCTGTGGGGCTGTTTCTCAGCCAAGGGGCCTGGCCATCTGGTCTTCATCCATGGGAAGATGGATAGCACGGCCTACCTGGAGATTTTGGCCAAGAACCTCCGCTCCTCCATCAAGGATCTTAAGATGGGTCGTAATTTCATCTTCCAACAAGACAACGACCCAAAGCACACAGCCAAGAAAACCAAGGCCTGGTTCAAGAGGGAAAAAGTCAAGGCGTTGGAGTGGCCTAGTCAGTCTCCTGACCTTAACCCAATTGAAAACTTGTGGAAGGAGCTCAAGAATAAAGTCCACATGAGACACCCAAAGAACCTAGATAACTTGGAGAAGATCTGCATGGAGGAGTGGGCCAAGATAACTCCACAGACCTGTGCCGTCCTGATCAGGTCTTATAAAAGACGATTATTAGCTGTAATTGCAAACAAGGGTTATTCCACAAAATATTAAACATAGGGGTTGTATAATAATTGACCCACACTTTTATGTTTAAAATTTAATAAAATTCAACTGAGCAACATAACTTTTTGGTTTGTAAGATTTATGCTTCTGTTCATAAAACCTACTCTCGTTTGCAGTTTGAAGGCTCTAACTTATTTGCATCTTATCAAACCAGCTAAATCTGCAGGGGGTTGAATACTACTTGTAGGCACTGTAACTACTATAATACTGCCCCCTATATACAAGAATATAACTACTATAATACTGCTCCTATGTACAAGAATATAACTATTATAATACTGCTCCTATGTACAAGAATATAACTACTATAATACTGCCCCCTATGTACAAGAATATAATTACTATAATACTGCTCCTATGTACAAGAATATAACTACTATAATACTGCCTCTATGTACAAGAATATAACTACTATAATACTGCTCCTATGTACAAGAATATAACTACTATAATACTGCTCCTATGTACAAGAATATAACTACTATAATACTGCCCCCTATGTACAATGATATAACTACTATAATACTGCTCCTATGTACAAGAATATAACTACTATAATACTGCTCCTATGTACAAGAATATAACTACTATAATACTGCCCCCTATGTACAATAATATAACTACTATAATACTGCTCCTATGTACAAGAATATAACTACTATAATACTGCCTCTATGTACAAGAATATAACTACTATAATACTGCTCCTATGTACAAGAATATAACTACTATAATACTGCTCCTATGTACAAGAATATAACTACTATAATACTGCCCCCTATGTACAATGATATAACTACTATAATACTGCTCCTATGTACAAGAATATAACTACTATAATACTGCTCCTATGTACAAGAATATAACTACTATAATACTGCCCCCTATGTACAATAATATAACTACTATAATACTGCTCCTATGTACAAGAATATAACTACTATAATACTGCTCCTATGTACAAGAATATAACTACTATAATACTGCCCCCTATGTACAAGAATATAACTACTATAATACTGCTCCTATGTACAAGAATATAACTACTATAATACTGCTCCTATGTACAAGAATATAACTACTATAATACTGCTCCTATGTACAGGAATATAACTACTATAATACTGCCCCTATGTACAAGAATATAACTACTATAATACTGCCCCTATGTACAAGAATATAACTACTATAATACTGCCTCTATGTACAAGAATATAACTACTATAATACTGCCCCCTATGTACAAGAATATAACTACTATAATACTGCCCCCTATGTACAAGAATATAACTGCTATAATACTGCCTCTATGTACAAGAAAATAACTACTATAATACTGCTCCTATGTACAAGAATATAACTACTATAATACTGCCCCTAAGTACAAGAATATAACTACTATAATACTGCTCCTATATACAAGAATATAACTACTATAATACTACTCCTATGTACAAGAATATAACTACTATAATACTGCTCCTATGTACAAGAATATAACTACTATAATACTGCCTCTATGTACAAGAATATAACTACTATAATACTGCCCCCTATGTACAAGAATATAACTACTATAATACTGCTCCTATGTACAAGAATATAACTACTATAATACTGCCCCTATGTACAAGAATATAACTACTATAATACTGCTCCTATGTACAAGAATATAACTACTATAATACTGCCCCTATGTACAGGAATATAACTACTATAATACTGCTCCTATCTACCAGAATATAACTACTATAATACTGCTCCTATGTACAGGAATATAACTACTATAATACTGCCCCTATGTACAAGAATATAACTACTATAATACTGCTCCTATGTACAAGAATATAACTACTATAATACTGCTCCTATGTACAAGAATATAACTACTATAATACTGCTCCTATGTACAAGAATATAATTAGTATAATACTGCTCCTATGCACAAGAATATAACTACTGTAATATTGCCCCCTATGTACAGGAATATAACTACTATAATACTGCTCCTATGTACAAGAATATAACTACTATAATACTGTCCCTATGTACAAGAATGTAACTACTATAATACTGCTCCTATGCACAAGAATATAACTACTATAATACTGCTCCTATATACAAGAATATAACTACTATAATACTGCTCCTATATACAAGAATATAACTACTATAATACTGCTCCTATGTACAAGAATATAACTACTATAATACTGCCCCCTATGTACAAGAATATAACTACTATAATACTGCTCCTATCTACCAGAATATAACTACTATAATACTGCTCCTATATACAAGAATATAACTACTATAATACTGCTCCTATGTACAAGAATATAACTACTATAATACTGCCCCCTATGTACAAGATTATAACTACTATAATACTGCACCCTATGTACAAGAATATAACTACTATAATACTGCACCCTATGTACAAGAATATAACTACTATAATACTGCTCCTATCTACTAGAATATAACTACTATTATACTGCTCCTATGTACAAGAATATAACTACTAAAATACTGGACCCTATGTACAAGAATATAACTACTATAATACTGCCCCCTATGTACAAGAATATAACTACTATAATACTGCACCCTATGTACAAGAATATAACTACTATAATACTGCTCCTATGTACAAGAATATAACTACTATAATACTGCTCCTATCTACCAGAATATAACTACTATAATACTGCTCCTATGTACAAGAATATAACTACTATAATACTGCACCCTATGTACAAGAATATAACTACTATAATACTGCTCCTATCTACCAGAATATAACTACTATAATACGGCTCCTATATACGAGAATATAACTACTATAATACTGCTCCTATATACAAGAATATAACTACTATAATACTGCTCCTATGTACAGGAATATAACTACTATAATACTGCTCCTATGTACAAGAATATAACCACTATAATACTGCTCCTATGTACAGGAATATATCTACTATAATACTGCTCCTATGTACAGGAATATAACTACTATAATACTGCTCCTATATACAAGAATATAACTACTATAATACTGCACCCTATGTACAAGAATATAACTACTATAATACTGCACCCTATGTACAAGAATATAACTACTATAATATTGCCCCCTATGTACAAGATTATAACTACTATAATACTGCACCCTATGTACAAGAATATAACTACTATAATACTGCCCCCTATGTACAAGAATATAACTACTATAATATTGCCACCTATGTACAAGATTATAACTACTATAATACTGCACCCTATGTACAAGATTATAACTACTATAATACTGCACCCTATGTACAAGAATATAACTACTATAATACTGCACCCTATGTACAAGAATATAACTACTATAATACTGCTCCTATCTACTAGAATATAACTACTATTATACTGCTCCTATGTACAAGAATATAACTACTAAAATACTGGACCCTATGTACAAGAATATAACTACTATAATACTGCCCCCTATGTACAAGAATATAACTACTATAATACTGCACCCTATGTATAAGAATATAACTACTATAATACTGCTCCTATGTACAAGAATATAACTACTATAATACTGCTCCTATCTACCAGAATATAACTACTATAATACTGCTCCTATGTACAAGAATATAACTACTATAATACTGCACCCTATGTACAAGAATATAACTACTATAATACTGCTCCTATCTACCAGAATATAACTACTATAATACTGCTCCTATATACGAGAATATAACTACTATAATACTGCTCCTATATACAAGAATATAACTACTATAATACTGCCCCTATGTACAGGAATATAACTACTATAATACTGCTCCTATGTACAAGAATATAACCACTATAATACTGATCCTATGTACAGGAATATAACTACTATAATACTGCTCCTATGTACAGGAATATAACTACTATAATACTGCCCCTATGTACAGGAATATAACTACTATAACACTGCTCCTATATACAAGAATATAACTACTATAATACTACTATAATACTGTCCCTATATACGAGAATATAACTACTATAACACTGCTCCTATATACAAGAATATAACTACTATAACACTGCTCCTATATACAAGAATATAACTACTATAATACTGTCCCTATGTACAAGAATATAACTACTATAATACTGCTCCTATGCACAAGAATATAACTACTATAATACTGCTCCTATATACAAGAATATAACTACTATAATACTGCTCCTATATACAACTACTATAATACTGCACCCTATGTACAAGAATATAACTACTATAATACTGCTCCTATGTACAAGAATATAACTACTATAATACTGCTCCTATCTACCAGAATATAACTACTATAATACTGCTCCTATGTACAAGAATATAACTACTATAATACTGCACCCTATGTACAAGAATATAACTACTATAATACTGCTCCTATCTACCAGAATATAACTACTATAATACTGCTCCTATATACGAGAATATAACTACTATAATACTGCCCCCTATGTACAAGAATATAATTACTATAATACTGCTCCTATGTACAATAATATAACTACTATAATACTGCCCCTATGTACAAGAATATAACTACTATAATACTGCCCCTATGTTCAAGAATATAACTACTATAATACTGCTCCTATGTACAAGAATATAACTACTATAATACTGCCCCTATGTACAAGAATATAACTACTATAATACTGCTCCTATGTACAAGAATATATCTACTATAATACTGCTCCTATGTACAAGAATATAACTACTATAATACTGCTCCTATGTACAAGAATATGTCTACTATAATACTGCTCCTATGTACAAGAATATAACTACTATAATACTGCTCCCTATGTACAAGAATATAACTACTATAATACTGCTCCTATCTACCAGAATATAACTACTATAATACTGCTCCTATATACGAGAATATAACTACTATAATACTGCTCCTATATACGAGAATATAACTACTATAATACTGCCCCCTATGTACAAGAATATAACCACTATAATACTGCTCCTATGTACAAGAATATAACTACTATAATACTGCTCCTATGTACAAGAATATAACTACTATAATACTGCCCCCTATGTACAAGAATATAACTACTATAATACTGCTCCTATCTACCAGAATATAACTACTATAATACTGCCCCCTATGTACAAGAATATAACTACTATAATACTGCCCCCCTATGTACAAGAATATAACTACTATAATACTGCTCCTATATACAAGAATATAACTACTATAATACTGCTCCTATGTACAAGAATATAACTACTATAATACTGCCCCCTATGTACAAGATTATAACTACTATAATACTGCACCCTATGTACAAGAATATAACTACTATAATGCTGCACCCTATGTACAAGAATATAACTACTATAATACTGCTCCTATCTACTAGAATATAACTACTATTATACTGCTCCTATGTACAAGAATATAACTACTATAATATTGCACCCTATGTACAAGAATATAACTACTATAATACTGCTCCTATGTACAAGAATATAACTACTATAATACTGCTCCTATCTACCAGAATATAACTACTATAATACTGCTCCTATGTACAAGAATATAACTACTATAATACTGCACCCTATGTACAAGAATATAACTACTATAATACTGCTCCTATGTACAAGAATATGACTACTATAATACTGCTCCCTATGTACAAGAATATAACTACTATAATACTGCTCCTATATACGAGAATATAACTACTATAATACTGCTCCTATATACGAGAATATAACTACTATAATACTGCCCCCTATGTACAAGAATATAACTACTATAATACTGCCCCTATGTACAAGAATATAACTACTATAATACTGCCCCTATGTAGAAGAATATAACTACTATAATACTGCCCCTATGTACAAGAATATACAGTGCCTACAAGTAGTATTCAACCCCCTGCAGATTTAGCTGGTTGACACATGCGGAATTAACTTGGCATTGTGACATTTGTACTGTAGATCAGCCTGGAAGTGGGAAATGCACTGCAGCAAATTTTTTTTTTTTTTTTATTTAAAACGTTAAAAGTTAATTCAGAGTGTCATTTATTATTCAACCCCTCAAACCACAAGAATTCTGTTTGGTCCCCCTAAAGTATTAAGAAGTAGTTCAGGCACCAAGAATAATGAGCTTCACATGTGTGGATTAAAGATCTCTTTTGCCAGCCTTTTCTGACTATTTAAGACCCTCCCCAAACTTGTGAACAGCACTCAGACATGGTCAACATGGGAAAGACAAAGGAGCATTCCAAGGCCATCAGAGACAAGATCGTGGAGGGTCACAAGGCTGGCAAGGGGTACAAAACCCTTTCCAAGGAGTTGGGCCTACCTGTCTCCACTGTTGGGAGCATCATCCGTAAGTGGAAGGCTTATTGGAACTACTGTTAGCCTTCCACGGCCAGGACAGCCTTTGAAAGTGTCCTCCCGTGCCGAGGCCAGGCTTGTCCGAAGAGTCAAGGCTAACCCAAGGACAACAAGGAAGGAGCTCCGGGAAGATCTCATGGCAGTGGGGACATTGGTTTCAGTCAATACCATAAGTAACGTACTCCACCGCATTGGTCTCCGTTCCAGACGAGCCCGTAAGGTACCTTTACTTTCAAAGCGTCATGTCAAGGCTCGTCTACAGTTTGCTCATGATCACTTGGAGGACTCTGAGACAGACTGGTTCAAGGTTCTATGGTCTGATGAGACCAAGATCGAGATCTTTGGTGCCAACCACACACGTGACGTTTGGAGACTGGATGGCACTGCATACGACCCCAAGAATACCATCCCTACAGTCAAGCATGGTGGTGGCAGCATCATGCTGTGGGGCTGTTTCTCAGCCAAGGGGCCTGGCCATCTGGTCCGCATCCATGGGAAGATGGATAGCACGGCCTACCTGGAGATTTTGGCCAAGAACCTCCGCTCCTCCATCAAGGATCTTAAGATGGGTCGTAATTTCATCTTCCAACAAGACAACGACCCAAAGCACACAGCCAAGAAAACCAAGGCCTGGTTCAAGAGGGAAAAAGTCAAGGTGTTGGAGTGGCCTAGTCAGTCTCCTGACCTTAACCCAATTGAAAACTTGTGGAAGGAGCTCAAGAATAAAGTCCACATGAGACACCAAAAGAACCTAGATAACTTGGAGAAGATCTGCATGGAGGAGTGGGCCAAGATAAGTCCACAGACCTGTGCCGGCCTGATCAGGTCTTATAAAAGACGATTATTACCTGTAATTGCAAACAAGGGTTATTCCACAAAATATTAAACATAGGGGTTGTATAATAATTGACCCACACTTTTATGTTTAAAATTTAATAAAATTCAACTGAGCAACATAACTTTTTGGTTTGTAAGATTTATGCTTCTGTTCATAAAACCTACTCTCGTTTGCAGTTTGAAGGCTCTAACTTATTTGCATCTTATCAAACCAGCTAAATCTGCAGGGGGTTGAATACTACTTGTAGGCACTGTAACTACTATAATACTGCTCCTATGTACAAGAATATAATTACTATAATACTGCTCCTATGTACAAGAATATAACTACTATAATACTGCCCCTATGTACAAGAATATAACTACTATAATACTGCCCCTATGTACAAGAATATAACTACTATAATACTGCCTCTATGTACAAGAATATAACTACTATAATACTGCCCCCTATGTACAAGAATATAACTATTATAATACTGCCCCTATGTACAAGAATATAACTACTATAATACTGCCTCTATGTACAAGAATATAACTACTATAATACTGCCCCCTATGTACAAGAATATAACTACTATAATACTGCTCCTATGTACAGGAATATAACTACTATAATACTGCCCCTATGTACAAGAATATAACTACTATAATACTGCCCCTATGTACAAGAATATAACTACTATAATACTGCCTCTATGTACAAGAATATAACTACTATAATACTGCCCCCTATGTACAAGAATATAACTACTATAATACTGCCCCCTATGTACAAGAATATAACTACTAGAATACTGCTCCTATATACAAGAATATAACTACTATAATACTGCTCCTATATACAAGAATATAACTACTATAATACTGCTCCTATGTACAAGAATATAACTACTATAATACTGCCCCCTATGTACAAAAATATAACTACTATAATACTGCTCCTATCTACCAGAATATAACTACTATAATACTGCTCCTATATACAAGAATATAACTACTATAATACTGCTCCTATGTACAAGAATATAACTACTATAATACTGCCCCCTATGTACAAGATTATAACTACTATAATACTGCACCCTATGTACAAGAATATAACTACTATAATACTGCACCCTATGTACAAGAATATAACTACTATAATACTGCTCCTATCTACTAGAATATAACTACTATTATACTGCTCCTATGTACAAGAATATAACTACTATAATACTGCACCCTATGTACAAGAATATAACTACTATAATACTGCCCCCTATGTACAAGAATATAACTACTATAATACTGCACCCTATGTACAAGAATATAACTACTATAATACTGCTCCTATGTACAAGAATATAACTACTATAATACTGCTCCTATCTACCAGAATATAACTACTATAATACTGCTCCTATGTACAAGAATATAACTACTATAATACTGCCCCCTATCTACCAGAATATAACTACTATAATACTGCTCCTATGTACAAGAATATAACTACTATAATACTGCCCCCTATGTACAAGAATATAACTACTATAATACTGCACCCTATGTACAAGAATATAACTACTATAATACTGCTCCTATGTACAAGAATATAACTACTATAATACTGCTCCTATCTACCAGAATATAACTACTATAATACTGCTCCTATGTACAAGAATATAACTACTATAATACTGCCCCCTATGTACAAGAATATAACTACTATAATACTGCCCCTATGTACAAGAATATAACTACTATAATACTGCTCCTATGTGCAAGAATATAACTACTATAATACTGCTCCTATGTACAAGAATATAACTACTATAATACTGCTCCTATGTACAAGAATATAACTACTATAATACTGCCCCTATGTACAAGAATATAACTACTATAATACTGGCCCCTATGTACAAGAATATAACTACTATAATACTGCTCCTATGTACAAGAATATAACTACTATAATACTGCTCCTATGTACAAGAATATAACTACTATAATACTGCTCCTATGTACAAGAATATAACTACTATAATACTGCCCCTATGTACAAGAATATAACTACTATAATACTGCCCCCTATGTACAAGAATATAACTACTATAATACTGCTCTTATCTACCAGAATATAACTACTATAATACTGCTCCTATGTACAAGAATATAACTACTATAATACTGCCCCCTATGTACAAGAATATAACTACTTAAATATTGCACCCTATGTACAAGAATATAACTACTATAATACTGCTCTTATCTACCAGAATATAACTACTATAATACTGCTCCTATGTACAAGAATATAACTACCATAATACTGCCCCCTATGTACAAGAATATGACTACTATAATACTGCCTCCTATGTACAAGAATATAACTACTATAATAGTGCCCCCTATGTACAAGAATATAACTACTATAATAGTGCCCCCTATGTACAAGAATATAACTACTATAATACTGCTCCTATGTTCAAGAATATAACTACTATAATACTGCCCCCTATGTACACGAATATAACTACTATAATACTGCCTCCTATGTACAAGAATATAACTACTATAATACTGCCTCCTATGTACAAGAATATAACTACTATAATACTGCTCCTATGTACAAGAATATAACTACTATAATACTGCTCCCTATGTACAAGAATATAACTACTATAATACTGCCCCTATGTACAAGAATATAACTACTATAATACTGCTCCTATGTACACGAATATAACTACTATAATATCTTATATTGTTTCCTCACAGAGCAAATATCGTCAGAATCCCGGATCGATGTCTTTTACTGTAGTTACGGATTCTCCTAGTCTCCTACACGCCAAGAACAGTTATCAGCAGTGCAGTGAGGTAAGGGTTTCTGTCTTGGGGGCTTCTTCTCATCTGCGTATAAATCGAAGGGGGGCACTCTGATAAAACATCGCATTTCACTCTGACCAATGTTATTCAATGATTCTGTGTTGTTCTGTGAACCTGTATAAGAAAAAAATCTCAGCATGCGGCGAGTGGCCGTGTATATCGGACCCGACTCGCGAATGTAGGTCAATGGGTGCAAGAAAAAAAATCGCACGTCACATGGACCATGCGTATGCCGTCCGATATTAATGCACACGTCTCAAAGGAAACACGAAAGTACAGTAAATTCACAGCTCAAACCGTCAGAATAGAATTGGTAGCATAGATATATAGATAGAAAGAGGTCAGTGAGATATATACTCTGTGCTTTGCTTGTGTAGTTTACTGTACATGTATTTAGCTAGTAAATAAATAAATAAAAAAAATGACGTTGGGTGTCTCTTATTTTTAATAACCAGCAAAGGTAAAGCAAACAGCTGTGAGCTGGTCTTAATAGGCTGGGAAGCTGCCAATAACTATCGAGCTTCCCAGTCTATTAATATCAGCTCACAGCTGTCTGCTTAGCCTTTACTGGTTATTGAAAAGAGAGAACCCTTGACTATGACTATTTTTAATAACCAGCAAAGGCTAAGCAGACAGTTGCAAGCTGATAATAATATGGTGGGAAGGTCCATGGATATTGGTCCCTTCCAAACCTAATAAGACCAGCCATCAGAAGCCCCAGAAATGGCGCATCCATTAGTTGCACCAATTCTGGTGATCCCTTACCCTGGTTTGGTGGCAATCGGGGTAATATTTTTGGGGTTGATGTCAGCTGTGTAATGTCTGTTGACATCAAGCCTAGGGGTTATTAATGGAGAGAAGTCTGTCGGACACCCCCATTACTAACCCCGTAGTCAACAGAATGAAACACACACAGAAAATTCCTTTATTTGCAAAAAGCACTCCCCAACAAATTCCCTCTTTTACCCATTTACTACCCCAAAAAAATAATCCACAGTGGTCCGCTGAAGTCCATATGGAGGTCCCACAACGATCCCCGTCTTCTTCATCCAGTCTATGGAGCCCCGTTCAGAGAACGCTGCTCCATAGACTTGAGCTGCAGCCACTGCCGGGTCTGACGAGCAGTGACGTCGGTAAGGTTACTGCAGTTCACAGCCTCTGAGCAGGTTATGGAGGAGGTTGTTCCAAGATGTTTGGAACAAGCTCCTACCGAGATCTTCCATAACGTGTGTACAAGTGAGAGAAGAAGTGATGGAGGCGACGTGCGGTCACTAGATACTGATGATGGAGGCGACGTGCGGTCACTAGATACTGATGATTGAGGCAACGTGCGGTCACTAGATACTGATGATGGAGGTGACGTGCGGTCACTAGATACTGATGATTGAGGCGACGTGCGGTCACTAGATACTGATGATTGAGGCGACGTGCGGTCACTAGATACTGATGATTGAGGCGACGTGCGGTCACTAGATACTGATGATGGAGGTGGCGTGCGGTCACTAGATACTGATGATGGAGGCGACGTGCGGTCACTAGATACTGATGATTGAGGCGACGTGCGGTCACTAGATACTGATGATGGAGGCGACGTGCGGTCACTAGATACTGATGATTGAGGCGACGTGCGGTCACTAGATACTGATGATGGAGGTGACGTGCGGTCACTAGATACTGATGATTGAGGCGACGTGCGGTCACTAGATACTGATGATTGAGGCGACGTGCGGTCACTAGATACTGATGATGGAGGCGACGTGCGGTCACTAGATACTGATGATTGAGGCGACGTGCGGTCACTAGATACTGATGATGGAGGCGACGTGCGGTCACTAGATACTGATGATTGAGGCGACGTGCGGTCACTAGATACTGATGATGGAGGTGACGTGCGGTCACTAGATACTGATGATTGAGGCGACGTGCGGTCACTAGATACTGATGATTGAGGCGACGTGCGGTCACTAGATACTGATGATGGAGGCGACGTGCGGTCACTAGATACTGATGATGGAGGTGGCGTGCGGTCACTAGATACTGATGATTGAGGCGACGTGCGGTCACTAGATACTGATGATTGAGGCGACGTGCGGTCACCAGATACTGATGATGGAGGTGACTTGCGGTCACTAGATACTGATGATTGAGGCGACGTGCGGTCACTAGATACTGATGATTGAGGCGACGTGCGGTCACTAGATACTGATGATTGAGGCGACGTGCGGTCACTAGATACTGATGATTGAGGCGACGTGCGGTCACTAGATACTGATGATGGAGGCGACGTGCGGTCACTAGATACTGATGATTGAGGCGACGTGCGGTCACTAGATACTGATGATGGAGGTGACGTGCGGTCACTAGATACTGATGATTGAGGCGACGTGCGGTCACTAGATACTGATGATTGAGGCGACGTGCGGTCACTAGATACTGATGATGGAGGCGACGTGCGGTCACTAGATACTGATGATTGAGGCGACGTGCGGTCACTAGATACTGATGATGGAGGCGACGTGCGGTCACTAGATACTGATGATTGAGGCGACGTGCGGTCACTAGATACTGATGATGGAGGTGACGTGCGGTCACTAGATACTGATGATTGAGGCGACGTGCGGTCACTAGATACTGATGATTGAGGCGACGTGCGGTCACTAGATACTGATGATGGAGGCGACGTGCGGTCACTAGATACTGATGATGGAGGTGGCGTGCGGTCACTAGATACTGATGATTGAGGCGACGTGCGGTCACTAGATACTGATGATTGAGGCGACGTGCGGTCACCAGATACTGATGATGGAGGTGACTTGCGGTCACTAGATACTGATGATTGAGGCGACGTGCGGTCACTAGATACTGATGGTTGAGGCGACGTGCGGTCACTAGATACTGATGATTGAGGCGACGTGCGGTCACTAGATACTGATGATGGAGGTGGCGTGCGGTCACTAGATACTGATGATTGAGGCGACGTGCGGTCACTAGATACTGATGATTGAGGCGACGTGCGGTCACTAGATACTGATGATGGAGGCGACGTGCGGTCACTAGATACTGATGATGGAGGTGGCGTGCGGTCACTAGATACTGATGATTGAGGCGACGTGCGGTCACTAGATACTGATGATTGAGGCGACGTGCGGTCACCAGATACTGATGATGGAGGTGACTTGCGGTCACTAGATACTGATGATTGAGGAGACGTGCGGTCACTAGATACTGATGATTGAGGCGACGTGCGGTCACTAGATACTGATGATTGAGGCGACGTGCGGTCACTAGATACTGATGATGGAGGTGGCGTGCGGTCACTAGATACTGATGATTGAGGCGACGTGCGGTCACTAGATACTGATGATTGAGGCGACGTGCGGTCACTAGATACTGATGATGGAGGCGACGTGCGGTCACTAGATACTGATGATGGAGGTGGCGTGCGGTCACTAGATACTGATGATTGAGGCGACGTGCGGTCACCAGATACTGATGATGGAGGTGACTTGCGGTCACTAGATACTGATGATGGAGGCGACGTGCGGTCACTAGATACTGATGATGGAGGCGACGTGCGGTCACTAGATACTGATGATGGAGGTGGCGTGCGGTCACTAGATACTGATGATTGAGGCGACGTGCGGTCACTAGATACTGATGATTGAGGCGACGTGCGGTCACCAGATACTGATGATGGAGGTGACTTGCGGTCACTAGATACTGATGATTGAGGCGACGTGCGGTCACTAGATACTGATGATTGAGGCGACGTGCGGTCACTAGATACTGATGATTGAGGCGACGTGCGGTCACTAGATACTGATGATGGAGGTGACGTGCGGTCACTAGATACTGATGATGGAGGTGACGTGCGGTCACTAGATACTGATGATTGAGGCGACGTGCGGTCACTAGATACTGATGATGGAGGTGGCGTGCGGTCACTAGATACTGATGATGGAGATGACGTGCGGTCACTAGATACTGATGATTGAGGCGACGTGCGGTCACTAGATACTGATGATTGAGGCGACGTGCGGTCACTAGATACTGATGATGGAGGTGATGGGCGGTCACTAGATACTGATGATTGAGGCGACGTGCGGTCACTAGATACTGATGATGGAGGCGACGTGCGGTCACTAGATACTGATGATTGAGGCGACGTGCGGTCACTAGATACTGATGATGGAGGTGACTTGCAGTCACTAGATACTGATGATTGAGGCGACGTGCAGTCACTAGATACTGATGATTGAGGCGACGTGCGGTCACTAGATACTGATGACTGAGGCGACGGGCGGTCACCAGATACTGATGATGGAGGCGACGTGCGGTCACTAGATAATGATGATGGAGGCGACGTGCGGTCACTAGATACTGATGATGGAGGTGGCGTGCGGTCACTAGATACTGATGATTGAGGCGACGTGTGGTCACTAGATACTGATGATGGAGGTGACGTGCGGTCACTAGATACTGATGATGGAGGTGGCGTGCGGTCACTAGATACTGATGATGGAGGCGACGTGCGGTCACTAGATACTGATGATGGAGGTGGCGTGCGGTCACTAGATACTGATGATTGAGGCGACGTGTGGTCACTAGATACTGATGATGGAGGTGACGTGCGGTCACTAGATACTGATGATTTAGGCGACGTGCGGTCACTAGATACTGATGATTGAGGCGACGTGCGGTCACTAGATACTGATGATGGAGGTGACGTGCGGTCACTAGATACTGATGATGGAGGTGGCGTGCGGTCACTAGATACTGATGATGGAGGTGGCATGCGGTCACTAGATACTGATGATGGAGGTGGCGTGCGGTCACTAGATACTGATGATGGAGGCGAGGGGCGGTCACCAGATACTGATGATGGAGGTGACGTGCGGTCACTAGATACTGATGATGGAGGTGGCGTTCGGTCACTAGATACTGATGATGGAGGTGATGGACTGTCACCAGATACAGATGATGGAGGCGATATGCGGTCACCAGATACTGATGATGGAGGCGACGTGCGGTCACTAGATACTGATGATTGAGGCGACGTGCGGTTACCAGATACTGATGATTGAGGCGACGTGCGGTCACTAGATACTGATGATGGAGGTGACGGGCAGTCACTAGATACTGATGATTGAGGCGACGTGCGGTCACTAGATACTGATGATTGAGGCGACGTGCGGTCACTAGATACTGATGATGGAGGTGGCGTGCGGTCACTAGATACTGATGATGGAGGTGACGTGCGGTCACTAGATACTGATGATGGAGGTGATGGACGGTCACCAGATACAGATGATGGAGGCGATATGCGGTCACCAGATACTGACGATGGAGGTGACGTGCGGTCACTAGATACTGATGATGGAGGTGGAGTGCGGTCACTAGATACTGATGATGGAGGTGGCATGCAGT
The DNA here is from genome assembly GCF_046119375.1 of Phyllobates terribilis. Lineage (NCBI taxonomy): Eukaryota > Metazoa > Chordata > Amphibia > Anura > Dendrobatidae > Phyllobates > Phyllobates terribilis. The sequence continues at coordinate 356,311,656 of NW_027362765.1, forward strand.
TACCAGATACTGATGATTTAGGCGACGTGCGGTCACTAGATACTGATGATTGAGGCGACGTGCAGTCACCAGATACTGATGATGGAGGTGGCGTGCGGTCACTAGATACTGATGATTGAGGCGACGTGCAGTCACCAGATACTGATGATTGAGGCGACGTGCGGTCACCAGATACTGATGATGGAGGCGACGTGCGGTCACTAGATGCTGATGATGGAGGCGACGTGCGGTCACTAGATACTGATGATGGAGGTGGCGTGCGGTCACTAGATACTGATGATTGAGGCGACGTGTGGTCACTAGATACTGATGATTGAGGCGACGTGTGGTCACTAGATACTGATGATTGAGGCGACGTGTGGTCACTAGATACTGATGATTGAGGCGACGTGTGGTCACTAGATACTGATGATTTAGGCGACGTGCGGTCACTAGATACTGATGATTGAGGCGATGTGCGGTCACTAGATACTGATGATTGAGGCGACGTGCGGTCACCAGATACTGATGATGGAGGTGACGGGCGGTCATCAGATACTGATGATGGAGGTGATGGGCGGTCACTAGATACTGATGATTGAGGCGACGGGCGGTCACCAGATACTGATGATGGAGGTGACGGGCGGTCATCAGATACTGATGATGGAGGTGATGGGCGGTCACCCGATACTGATGATGGAGGCGATATGCGGTCACCAGATACTGACAATGGAGGCGACAGGCGGTCACTAGATACTGATGATGGAGGCGACGGGCGGTCACCAGATTATGACGATGGAGATGACAGGTGGTCGCTAGATACTGATGATGGAGGCGACAGGCGGTCACTAGATACTGATGATGGAGGTGATGGACGGTCACCAGATACTGATGATGGAGGCGACGGGCAGTCACCAGATACTGATGATGGAGGCGACGGGCGGTCACCAGATACTGATGATGGAGGCGACGGGCGGTCACCAGATACTGATGATGGAGGAGACGGGCGGTCACCAGATACTGATGACGGAGTCACTTTGTGTTTTGTTAATTGCTTAAAATATACTATTAACCCTTGCATTACTGGAATCTCCTTGCTCTGCAGTTTTCTTTCTACCTCTGCCTATAACTTTTGCACAGCGCTGTATCTCTTCCGTATTTGTGTTTGCAGAGACTGTATAAATCGGGGGATCAGGAATCGCTGCACAGATACATGTTACCTGCAGATCATCCCGATTTCATCCGCGCTCGAGTCAACGCCTCTCAGATAAGTGACGTACGTCTGATTTTCTGTTCAGATTGATGGATATTTCTTTCCTTGTATAACATGCCGCCATGATTGCGATATCTTGATCCATGATACCAGACATGTAGAGATGCGGGTATCGCACTGTTGTCGTTACTGCCTCATGCTTTACACTGCAGGCTTGCTCTACTTCTCTAATTGTATCCAGCTATACTGACTTTTCTATTCGCCTGTAATGTAGTCTGGAATCCTCCTCCTGCCTCATATATTTTTAATGACAGACTGAGCAGTGCTGCAGTATAAAGCATAAGAAACATCTATGGACAGGAAGATTTGGATTAAAATAAATTTCTGTTGTTTATTTTGATTTGGGCAGAAAGCGTACAGGACCCTGTGGGAGCAGTCCCGTGCGGTGGGCTATGACCTGCGTCTGGACGCCATTCCTTTCCAGACCGCAAAAGCATCCAGGGAGATCGCCAGTGATGTAAGATGAGGGATTTATGGGGACCACTGTGGTTTAGGATCAAGTCTGCTTGTATTCCAGGAGCCCCATCATGTCAATGTCATTGGGGGCTGTCGCCCTGGATATAAGCTCTTCCACTAGGGGGCAGCACCTCTGCTCAGGGGATTCTCCTCTTTTCCAGGCATTTGTTCATATAATTTTTTTCCTGCAGTTCCGCTACAGAGAAGCCTTCGTGAGGGACAGGGGGCACCAGATCGGCTTCCGCAGCGTCAGCGACGACCCCAAAACGCAACACGTCATGAGAATCAGCAAACTGCAGAGCGACCGCGAATACAAGAAACGCTCCGCAGAGGCCAGGTCCAAGGTGCGGACTCATCTGGATCAACCGGGATTCATCCAGGCCAAGAAGAGCCAGGAGCAGGCGAGCGACGTCCACTATCGCCAGCACCTGCACCAGTACACGTGCGACCCGGAGCAGCTGACGCTGAGGCATGCCAAGCAGGCGCACGGGCTGCAGAGCGATGTGAGTGCCGCCAGCCAGAACCGGACCACTGCTGAACCGGGCCCAGTCACGCTCCCCGCGGGCCCAGTCACGCTCCCCGCGGGCCCAGTCACGCTCCCCGCGGGCCCAGTCACGCTCCCCGCGGGCCCCGTCACGCTCCCCGCGGGCCCAGTCACGCTCCCCGCGGGCCCAGTCACGCTCCCCGCGGGCCCAGTCACGCTCCCAGCGGGCCCAGTCACGCTCCCCGCGGGCCCAGTCACGCTCCCCGCGGGCCCAGTCACGTTTCCAGAGGGCCCAGTCACGCTCCCAGCGGGCCCAGTCACGCTCCCCACGGGCCCAGTCACGCTCCCCACGGGCCCAGTCACGCTCCCAGCGGGCCCAGTCACGCTCCCCACGGGCCCAGTCACGCTCCCCACGGGCCCAGTCACGCTCCCCGCGGGCCCAGTCACGCTCCCCGCGGGCCCAGTCACGCTCCCAGCGGGCCCAGTCACGCTCCCCACGGGCCCAGTCACGTTTCCAGAGGGCCCAGTCACGCTCCCCACGGGCCCAGTCACGTTTCCAGAGGGCCCAGTCACGCTCCCAGCGGGCCCAGTCATGCTCCCCACGGGCCCAGTCACGTTTCCAGAGGGCCCAGTCACGCTCCCCGCGGGCCCAGTCACGCTCCCCACGGGCCCAGTCACGCTCCCAGCGGGCCCAGTCACGCTCCCCACGGGCCCAGTCACGTTTCCAGAGGGCCCAGTCACGCTCCCCGCGGGCCCAGTCACGTTCCAGCAGCAAGCGAGGGGTCGCCTATGAGTCTCATCTATGGGGGTCATCTATGAGTCTCATCTATGGGGGTCATCTATGAGTTTCATCTATGGGGCTCGTTATGGGGGCTCACCTATGGGGGTCATCTATGGGACTTGTCTATGGGGGTCGCCTATGTGGCTCGTCTATGGGGGTCGCCTATGAGTCTCATCTATGGGGGTCATCTATGAGTCTCATCTATGGGGGTCGCCAATGAGTCTCATCTATGGGGGTCGCCTATGAGGCTCATCCATGGGGGTCGTCTATAAGGCTCCTCTATGGGGGTCGTCTATGACGTTCATCTATGGGGGTCGCCTATGAGGCTCGTCTATGGGGGTCGCCTATGAGTCTCATCTATGGGGGTCGCCTATGAGTCTCATCTATGGGGGTCGCCTGAGTTTCATCTATGGGGGTCACCTATGAGGCTCATCTATGGGGGTCGCGTATGAGTCTCATCTATGGGGGTCGCCTATGAGTCTCATCTATGGGGGTCGCCTATGAATCTCATCTATGGGGGTCGCCTATGAGTCTCATCTATGGGGGTCGCCTATGAGTCTCATCTATAGGGGTCGCCTATGAGTCTCATCTATGGGGGTCACCTATGAGGCTCATCTATGGGGGTCGCCTATGAGTCTCATCTATGGGGGTCACCTATGAATCTCATCTATGGGGGTCGCCTATGAGGCTCATCTATGGGGGTCACATATGAGGCTCATCTATGGGGGTCATCTATGAGTCTCATCTATGGGGGTCGCCTATGAGTCTCATCTATGGGGGTCACCTATGAGGCTCATCTATGGGGGTCGCCTATGAGGCTCGTCTATGGGGGTCGCCTATGAGGCTCATCTATGGGGGTCGCCTATGAGGCTCATCTATGGGGGTCGCCTATGAGGCACATCTATTGAGCTCATCTATGGGAGTTGTCTATGAGGGTCGTCTATAGGGGTCGTATATGAGGCTCATCAATGGTTCTCATCTATGGGTATCATCCATGAAACCCGTCTGTGGGGCTCATCTATGGGGGACCTTTATGGGGGCTCACCTATGTGGCTCGTCTATGGGGCTTGTCTATGGGTCTCATCTATGGGGGTCGTCTATGGGTCTCATGTATGGGAGTTCTCTATGGGGCTCATCTATGGGAGTTGTCTATGGAGCTCATCTATGGGGGTCTGTCTATGGGGCTCGTCTATGAATCTCATCTATAGGGGTCGTCTATGGGGCTCATCTATGGATCTCATCTATAGGGGTCGTCTATGGAGCTCATCTATGGGGGTCATCTATGGGGTTCGTCTATGGGGCTCGTCTATGAATCTCATATATAGGGGTCGTCTATGGGGTTCGTCTATGAATCTCATCTATAAGGGTCGTCTATGGGGCTCATCTATGGATCTTATCTATAGGGGTCGTCTATGGAGCTCATCTATGGGGTCATCTATGGGGCTCATCTATGGATCTCATCTATAGGGGTCGTCTATGGAGCTCATCTATGGGGGTCATCTATGGGGTTCGTCTATGGGGCTCGTCTATGAATCTCATCTATAGGGGTTGTCTATGGAGCTCGTTTATGGGGGTCATCTATGAGGGTCGTCTATGGGGTTCATCTATGGGGGTCGTCTATGGGGCTCATCGGCCTCCCCCTCCTACTATTAGTAATTGTAATCTGATGTTATGGTTTCAGGTTAAATACAAATCTGATCTGAACTGGATGAAAGGAGTAGGGTGGACGCCCCCCGGGTATTACAAGGTGGAGCTCGCCCGCCGGGCTGCCGAGCAGAGGAACGCAGAGGACAGAGAGCGGCAGCAACCGGCAGAGACAGACTATACCGAAGTAAGTAACCCCGACAGACGGAAAGAGGGGCAGACAGGGACTCCTGACACTAGGGGTGCAGGATAATGACGCTGACACTGGGGGTACAGGATAATGACGCTGACACTGGGGGTACAGGATAATGACACTCGGGTACAGGATAATGACACTTGGGGTGCAGGATAATGACACTGACACTCGGGGTACAGTATAATGACACTGGGGGTACGGGATAATGACACTTGGGGTATGGGATAATGACACTGACACTCGGGGTACAGGATAATGACACTCGAGGTACGGGACACTGACACTGGGGGTACAGGATAATGACACTGGGGGTACAGGATAATGACATTCGGGGTACAGGATAATGACACTGGGGGTAGAGGATAATGACACTGACACTCGGGGTACAGGATAATGACACTGGGGGTACAGGATAATGACACTCGGGGTACAGGATAGTGACACTGACACTTGGGGTACAGGATATTGATAATGACACTCGAGGTACAGGATAATGACACTCGGGTTACAGGATAATGACACTGGGGGTAGAGGATAATGACACTGACACTGGGGGTACAGGATAATGACACTAACACTGGGGGTACAGGGTAATAACACTGGGGGTACACTATAATGACACTGACACTCGGGGTACAGGGTAATGACACTGACACTCGGGGTACAGGATATCGACACTGACACTTGGGGTACAGGATAATGACACTGGGGGTACAGGATAATGACACTCGGGGTACAGGACTATGACCCCCGACTCTCGCACCCCGTCCCTCTGACTAGCTTCTTGGTTTCTCAGGGTGGAGCGGACGCAGAATCTTTCGGTGATATAAACAGAGACGCCTCTGAGATTCTTCAAGTAAAACGGAGAAAAACTCTTCCTATGAAGAAATGATGGCGCTGATCCTGCGGTGTCGGCCATGATGTTGTGGACTCGCGGGGCGGCTCTTTCCTTCTTTCCTGTATTATGGAAATGTCGTCGTTCTCATTAATATAATTATTTATTCTCCCGGTGACCTCGCAGCGCCACTCCTCTCCTCTAGAGGGCGATGTATTGTAGTGATGGGGGTCGTTATATGTTACTTATCACACCGGTGCCTTAAAGTGTTTCCCGCAACGTCTGCCCGTGTTCGCTGCGTCCTGTGGTGTCCGTCGCGGTGGATTGCGCTGTAGGACTTACTATAGGACTGGCAGGATCAGTTTTCATACAATCCAAAGTATTCAAGAGGAATATTTGTAGAATTTTCTGATTTGTTTGTACAGAATAAACACAATTAATGAAGCGACTGTGTCAGTCACTAGGACCCTGTGGGATGCATTAGGCTGGAGAATGACCTCACTGTGGGCCAAACCCTAAAGGTCATGGGTCATGGATATCAGTTGAGGAATTGATTCAAGCAGAGAATGTAGTTACCTATTATCTGTGAGGGGCGCTAGCTTGTAGCATTCCATTATTTGATTGGTCGGTTTAGGGACTGTTTAACCCCCGGCTGACTGTAGGTGATACATAGTCGCTGCCGCTTGTTAACATTGCACATTTATTGGCTTCTATCTACACTGCTCAAAGAATAAAGGGAACACTAAAAATCCCACATCCTAGAAATCACTGAATAAATATTCCAGTTGCAAATCTTTATTCATTACATAGTGGAGTCTTGGGAACAATAAAACATAACAAATCTGAGGAGGTGATGGAGATCCTTAAAGCCATTTTGGGATGTCCTGAAAATGGAACCTGAAGTTAAGGATGTTGTAGCGGAACGAGCGTCAATTACATATAGAAGAGGTGGGAATATCAAAGACAGGTTGGTGCAGAGCTATTCACCACCTAGGCAAGCAGATCCAGCCGGGCTAAATAAACCCAATGGGACTGGAACTTTTAGATGTGGATCGTGCAAAGCTAAAGGATCGTTTACAAGTGACATAACTAAAAAAAACGTTTCTAAACAGAGAATTCATAAATTGTCGCCCTGAAGGCCTGGTTTATCTGGCGAAAAGTGATTGCCCTAAAAGTTATGTGGGTGAGACGGGTCGGCAATTTAGGAGGAGAATTCTGGAACACACAGGTGACATACGGAGGAAAGAGGATACTACTATTTCCAAACATATCTGGGAACAACATGGAGGTGTCACGAAGGCAATAAAGTTTCAGTGGATAGAGAAGATCAGGATAATAAGTTACTTAGAAAAGAATCTCTGGATATTTAGGTTGAAAACAGCGAGTCCATTAGGTCTTAATGAAAGCGTTTCCTTTACTCCGTTTTGTAAAAGCCCTGAAAGATGATGATTATTCTAGATCTCGAGTGTATTTCATGGATTATTATAATTCTATAGATATATAACCCAGAAAATAATAAAAGTCTTCGGGGTGCATATAAGATAAGACGTCAGATGATTCTGTTCCTTGTAAATCTGAAGTGAGTAGATCTATTTCATTAATATCATGAATGATAATGGGAACACTTGGAGAATTCCATTATGTATATAATATGTTGGGATTGGTAATTGTTACTTAAGGTTTAAATAACATCTTTGGATTCTAAGACATTATATGACATGAAGGATTTGATTTAATATGAAAAAACAGAATACAGATCGTTCTTGATAGAACAGGATAATACCACCGGATTACAAACGGTTAAACTTCCTTGTCACCTTTTCTGTAGCGCTTGGTATTTAGGATACCGCCGGACTGACGTGGCCGTATAGGATTGGCCCACGGTGTGGCCATCAGTGATTGGCCGGCGTGAATGCGCTTCAGAGGGAGGGGGCGGAGTATCTTTTATAAATGCTCGGGGTCCGACGCGCATCGACGCCAGGAGTAGCGAGCTCCAGTGCTACAAATAACGTCACCGCACAATACAGTGAATCAATGGTCATGACGACCTCCTGATGGGTGAAACGCGTCGAGGTGCAATACTCCGGTGTTAGGAGTCTGCTTAAGTGAGAGGTATTATCGGAGCGCTTGATGTTTGATCCGCCGAGGCTGCATGTGTCGCGGGTGTTAGACAGCCACGACACCTCCAGGGATTTCCTGTTTGTTAGACAGCCACGACACCTCCAGGGATTTCCTGTTTGTTAGACAGCCACGACACCTCCAGGGATTTCCTGTTTGTTAGACAGCCACGACACCTCCAGGGATTTCCTGTTTGTTAGACAGCCGTGACACCTGCAGAGATTGCCTGTTTGTTAGACAGCCGTGACACCTGCAGAGATTGCCTGTTTGTTAGACAGCCGTGACACCTGCAGAGATTGCCTGTTTGTTAGACAGCCGCGACACCTCCAGGGATTTCCTGTTTGTTAGACAGCCACGACACCTCCAGGGATTTCCTGTTTGTTAGATAGCCGTGACACCTGCAGAGATTGCCTGTTTGTTAGACATCCACGACACCTCCAGGGATTTCCTGTTTGTTAGACAGCCACGACACCTCCAGGGATTGCCTGTTTGTTAGACAGCCACGACACCCCCAGGGATTTCCTGTTTGTTAGACAGCCGTGACACCTGCAGAGATTGCCTGTTTGTTAGACAGCCACGACACCTCCAGGGATTTCCTGTTTGTTAGACAGCCGCGACACCTCCAGGGATTTCCTGTTTGTTAGACAGCCGCGACACCTGCAGAGATTGCCTGTTTGTTAGACAGCCGTGACACATGTAAGGATTGCCTAACAGCCACGACACATGCAGCTGCGGCAGCTCAAACATAGTTGTCGAGCACACCAAAAGTACTCTGGCAGCATCTGAGTGTGCTCAGTGAAAGGGTTAACCGAGCACGCTCGCTCAACACTAATTAGCATCCAAGTCCTATACAGAAATTTGTGGACTGGATAGACTGCATATTTGGTACGGTGGTTATAGGGGTAATTTTATCGTATAATAATAAAAGTCAATTTTTAATAAAGGGATTTCACCGCAGTCAGTGATTTTTGTTTTAATAAAGTGGAGTCTGTGGAGTTTAAGGTTCTCAATCAGTGATTTTTCTCACACCACCCTCATGGAGTCTGTTTCTGACAGTTTGAGCAGATACATGGATGTTAGTGGGCTGCTGGAGGTCATTTTGCAGGGCTCTGGCAGTGCTCCTCCTGTTCCTCCTTACACAAAGGCGGAGGTAGCGGTCCTGCTGCTGGGTTGTTGCCCTCCTACGGCCCCCTCCACATCTCCTGGTGTACTGGCCTGTCTCCTGGTAGCGCCTCCAGCCTCTGGACACTACGCTGACAGACACAGCAAACCTTCTTGCCACAGCTCGCATTGATGTGCCATCCTGGATGAGCTGCACTACCTGAGCAACTTCTGTGGGTTGTAGACACCGCCTTATGCTACTGTACCTCTAGGTGTCAGAGCAGTGACAAAATGCAAAAGTGACCAAAACAACAGACAAAAAGGATGAGAACAGAGAAATGGTCTGTGGTCACCACCTGCAGAACTGCTCCTTTATAGGGGGTATCTTGCTAATTGCTGATCATTTCTACCAGTTGTCTGTTCCATTTGCACAACAGCCGGAGACATTGATTCACAATCAGTGTTGCTTCATAACTGGACAGGTAGATTTCACAGAAGTGTGATTGACTTGGAGTTACATTGTGGAGTTTAGGTGTTCCCTTTATTTTTTGAGCAATGTACAGTAGTGTTCAAAATACCAGCCGTCCAATACGACTGAACAGATTAATCGCTGTTTCTGGTATAAATTCTGTCACCACATGTCAGACAATTCACCAGTCGGCGCAGTAGATTGTAAGAAGACCCCCAGACTCCGCATTCATGATCTGCAGGTTTCTGACTCTGTGTATGTGAATAATTAATTGTACGGGATGTGTTCAATATAATAGCAGTGTGGAGGTCAATCAGTGAGGTCAATCATTCTGTGAGGAAACAGGTGGGAATCAGGTGGCTCTTATGTAAGGGTGAAGCCAGCACATGTTGTACATGCATTTCTCCTTGAAAGCCTGAGAAATATGGGTCGTTCCAGACATTGTTCAGGAGAACAGTGTACCTTGATTAAAAAGTTGACTGGAGAGGGTAAAACTTATAAATAAGTGCAGACAATGATCGGCTGTTCAGCTAAAATGATCTGCAATGCTTTAAAATGGAAAGTAAAGCCAGAGAGACGTGGAAGAAAACGGAAGACGACCATTCACAGGATGGAAGAATAGCGAGAATGGCGAAGGCTCAGCCAAGGATCAGCTCCAGGATGATCATAGACAGTCTCCAGTTACCTGTGAGGACTGTGACAGTGAGAAGACGCCTGTGTGAAGATAATCTCTGAGCAAGAAGTCCCCGCAAAGTCCCACTGTTAAAAAAAAGACATGTACTGAAGCGGATACAATCTGCCAAAGAACACATCAACTGGCCTAAAGAGAAATGGAGAAACATTTTGTGGACTGATGAAAGTAAAATTGTTCTTTTTGGGTCCAAGGGCCGCAGACAGTTCGTCAGAAGACCCCCAAACTCTGCATTCAGCCACAGTACACCCTGCAGACAGTGAAGCATGGTGGAAGTATCACGATATGGGCATTTTTCTCTTACAATGGTGCCGGACCTATTTACCACATACCGGGGATCATGGAGCAGTTTGCATATATTAAAATCAATAGGATCAGTCAGGATCTGCCCAGAAGCCGATATCCAGCTGCCGGGGGAAGGGCAGAAGCGTGGAGGATAAGGGGCGGGAGCGTGGATAAAAAGGGGCAGGAGCGTGGATAAAAAGGGGCGGGAGCGTGGAGGATAAGGGGCGGGAGCGTGGATAAAAAGGGGCAGGAGCGTGGAGGATAAGGGGCAGCGCTGGGAATATTGAGGCATCACAGAAACATCCTGTATTTGTAAATAAAATGTAACAACGTACAGAATGTTTATAATTGTCTGTCAGTAACCATAGAAACAGCGACTAAAAGAGCGAAAACACTGAAAAGGCAAAATTAGAGAAACAAAACTTGTGTCAGTCTCAGAACTTTTGGCCACGACTCATTTACCATTTAACAAAGGCAGCAAACATGATTGTTCTTGTTATTATTGAGGATTTTGCAGCGTCCGATCATTTCTGTAGCCTCTTCTGCGATGGGTCCGGTTGCCTTAACCCTTTGCCTCCCAGTCTGAGTGATCTATTTGTATTAGAAACCCTGGAGCCTCGGGAGAAAGAATGGAGAAGCCTTCAGGAAGGTGAGGGGGACACTGTGTAGGGATTTTGCTAAACTAATGAATCATATAGAATAAAAACTGCTTTGTCTCTCAGGTTTTAACCTTTACTTATTTAAAAAAAAAAATCAAGATATATTTTCTTACATCTCCCGGTCCTGACCCATAATATGCTGATTTAGAATTAAAGAAGGAGGATGACATAAATAAAAGATAAAGTGTATTATGGGAATGTTACAATGTGTCATCCTGATACAACCTATAACCTGACAGAAGGACGGATTAGAGAAAAGTCTATAAAGGTTTCCAATGCAGACACAAAGAGGTTAAGTACGATGTCGCTTGTGAGGAGACCCCACAGATTACAGGGACCCCGGAGTCTGATGTGGCCCCGAACTGTGACTGCTATGATGTAATTAGGGTCTTGTTGTGTCGGTCACGTCAGCCCGTGATTCCGGATTCTACTCTTAGGGATTGGACTTCATGTTGTTTTCGATCCATGGTAGGAATCTGTAGACGTGCGTGTAGACCCCGGGCTTGTCCTTCACTCCGCACTTCTCTCCCCAGCTCACCACGCCGGCCACTTTTGTTTGACCATCAAGTTCACAGGCGAGGGGACCCCCAGAGTCACCCTGCAAAATGAAGGAAAAGATCCATTCATCCAGGATACTGGCACAAGGACAAGCTGTGCCCTGTGTGTCTGGTGGCACTGAATATAGTGTGGGATCGGGTCAGAGGCAACGACCACAAAAGCACATGATCTCTGTCATATTCAGTAACCACTAGATCGCCACGGATGCTCAGTGGGCAATTAGAGAATTCCACGGGACCACCAGGGATTATTCAGGATAATTACAGAACTCTGATGAGTGACCACTGAATTATCTATCAACAACTAACTAATAGGCACAGAGTCCAGCTCCCAAGCACTGATTAGTAGATGACCACGGAAGGACAAGGAAAAGCCACTGTTCACTGGGCCACCAGAAATGACTGGTGACTTAATGGGGATGATGACTGCAGAGAGCCAATAACACAAAAACTAGGCAGAGTTATATCAATGTATCAAAGGGGAGCAAGACCAGCAGGAGGACACTACTCTCATACATCACATCACATGGGACTGGACACCACAAGAGCAAATCACCACAGATGGCACATGGAACCACTATATCACCAGGGGTCAGACACTGCTCCACCACATCACCAGGGGTCAGACACTGCTCCACTATATCACCAGGGGTCAGACACTGCTCCACCATATCACCAGGGGTCAGACACTGCACCACTATATCATCAGGGGCCAGACACTGCTCCACTATATCACCAGGGGTCAGACACTGCTCCACCATATCACCAGGGGTCAGACACTGCACCACTATATCACCAAGGGTCGGACACTGCACCACTATATCACCAGGGGCCAGACACTGCTCCAATATATCACCAGGGGTCAGACACTGCTCCACTATATCACCAAGGGTCAGACACTGCACCACTATATCACCAGGGGTCAGAAACTGCTCCACTATATCACCAGGGGTCAGACACTGCTCCACCATATCACCAGAGGTCAGACACTGCTCCACCATATCACCAGGGGCCAGACACTGCACCACTATATCACCAGGGGCCAGACACTGCTCCACCATATCACCAGGGGTCAGACACTGCTCCACCATATCACCAGGGGTCAGACACTGCTCCACAATATCACCAGGGGTCAGACACTGCTCCACCATATCACCAGGGGTCAGACACTGCTCCACAATATCACCAGGGGCCAGACACTGCTCCACTATATCACCAGGGGTCAGACACTGCTCCACCATATCACCAGGGGTCAGACACTGCTCCACCATATCACCAGGGGTCAGACACTGCATCACTATATCACCAGGGGCCAGACACTGCTCCGCCATATCACCAGGGGTCAGACACTGCTCCGCCATATCACCAGGGGTCAGACACTGCACCACCATATCACCAGGGGTCAGACACTGCTCCACCATATCACCAGGGGTCAGACACTGCTCCACCATATCACCAGGGGTCAGACACTGCTCCACCATATCACCAGGGGCCAGACACTGCACCACTATATCACCAGGGCCCAGACACTGTACCACTACATCACCAGGGGTCAGACACTGCTCCACTATATCACCAGGGGTCAAACACTGCACCACTATATCACCAGAGGTCAGACACTACTCCACTATATCACCAGGGGTCAGACACTGCTCCACCATATCACCAGAGGTCAGACACTGCTCCACCATATCACCAGGGGCCAGACACTGCACCACTATATCACCAGGGGCCAGACACTGCTCCACCATATCACCAGGGGTCAGACACTGCTCCACCATATCACCAGGGGTCAGACACTGCTCCACAATATCACCAGGGGTCAGACACTGCTCCACCATATCACCAGGGGTCAGACACTGCATCACCATATCACCAGGGGTCAGACACTGCTCCACTATATCACCAGGGGTCAGACACTGCTCCACCATATCACCAGGGGTCAGACACTGCTCCACCATATCACCAGGGGTCAGACACTGCATCACTATATCACCAGGGGTCAGACACTGCTCCACTATATCACCAGGGGTCAGACACTGCTCCACCATATCACCAGGGGTCAGACACTGCTCCACCATATCACCAGGGGTCAGACACTGCTCCACCATATCACCAGGGGTCAGACACTGCTCCACCATATCACCAGGGGTCAGACACTGCTCCACCATATCACCAGGGGCCAGACACTGCACCACTATATCACCAGGGCCCAGACACTGTACCACTACATCACCAGGGGTCAGACACTGCTCCACTATATCACCAGGGGTCAAACACTGCACCACTATATCACCAGAGGTCAGACACTACTCCACTATATCACCAGGGGTCAGACACTGCTCCACTATATCACCAGGGGTCAGACACTGCACCACTATATCACCAGGGGTCAGACACTGCTCCACTATATCACCAGGGGTCAGACACTGCTCCACCGTATCACCAGGGGTCAGACACTGCTCCACCGTATCACCAGGGGTCAGACACTGCTCCACTATATCACCAGGGGTCAGACACTGCTCCACTATATCACCAGGGATCAGACACTGCTCCACCATATCACCAGGGGTCAGACACTGCTCCACTATATCACCAGGGGTCAGACACTGCACCACTATATCACCAGGGGCCAGACACTGCTCCACTATATCAACAGGGGTCAGACACTGCTCCACTATATCACCAGGGGCCAGACACTGCTCCACCATATCACCAGGGGTCAGACATTGCTCCACTATATCACCAGAGGTCAGACACTGCTCCACCATATCACCAGGGGTCAGATACTGCTCCACCATATCACCAGGGGTCAGACACTGCTCCACCATATCACCAGGGGTCAGACACTGCTCCACTATATCACCAGGGGTCAGACACTGCAACACTATATCACCAGGGGTCAGACACTGCTCCACTATATCACCAGGGGTCAGACACTGCTCCACCATATCACCAGGGGTCAGACACTGCACCACTATATCACCAGGGGCCAGACACTGCTCCACTATATCACCAGGGGTCAGACACTGCTCCACTATATCAACAGGGGTCAGACACTGCTCCACCATATCACCAGGGGTCAGACACTGCTCCACCATATCACCAGGGGTCAGACACTGCTCCACTATATCACCAAGGGCCAGACACTGTACCACTACATCACCAGGGGTCAGACTCTGCTCCACTATATCACCAGGGGTCAGACACTGCACCACTATATCACCAGAGGTCAGACACTACTCCACTATATCACCAGGGGTCAGACACTGCTCCACTATATCACCAGGGGACAGACACTGCACCACTATATCACCAGGGGTCAGACACTGCTCCACTATATCACCAGGGGTCAGACACTGCTCCACTATATCACCAGGGGTCAGACACTGCTCCACCATATCACCAGGGGTCAGACACTGCTCCACTATATCACCAGGGGCCAGACACTGCTCCACCATATCACCAGGGGTGAGACATTGCTCCACTATATCACCAGAGGTCAGACACTGCTCCACCATATCACCTGGGGTCAGATACTGCTCCACCATATCACCAGGGGTCAGACACTGCTCCACCATATCACCAGGGGTAAGACACTGCTCCACTATATCACCAGGGGTCAGACACTGCTCCACTATATCACCAGGGGTCAGACACTGCTCCAAAATATCACCAGGGGTCAGACACTGCTCCACTATATCACCAGGGGTCAGACACTGCTCCACTATATCACCAGGGGACAGACACTGCTCCACCATATCACCAGGGGTCAGACACTGCACCACTATATCACCAGGGGTCAGACACTGCTCCACTATATCACCAGGGGTCAGACACTGCACCACTATATCACCAGGGGTCAGACACTGCACCACTATATCACCAGGGGCCAGACACTGCTCCACTATATCACCAGGGGTCAGACACTGCACCACTATATCACCAGGGGTCAGACACTGCTCCACTATATCACCAGGGGTCAGACACTGCTCCACTATATCACCAGGGGTCAGACACTGCTCCACTATATCACCAGGGGTCAGACACTGCTCCACCATATCACCAGAGGCCAGACACTGCTCCACTATATCACCAGGGGTCAGACACTGCTCCACCATATCACCAGGGGTCAGACACTGCTCCACTATATCACCAGAGGTCAGACACTGCTCCACCATATCACCAGAGGTCAGACACTGCTCCACTATATCACCAGGGGTCAGACACTGCTCCACCATATCACCAGAGGCCAGACACTGCTCCACTATATCACCAGGGGTCAGACACTGCTCCACCATATCACCAGAGGCCAGACACTGCTCCACCATATCACCAGGGGTCAGACACTGCTCCACTATATCACCAGGGATCAGACACTGCTCCACTATATCACCAGAGGTCAGACACTGCTCCACTATATCACCAGGGGTCAGACACTGCTCCACCATATCACCAGAGGCCAGACACTGCTCCACTATATCACCAGGGGTCAGACACTGCTCCACTATATCACCAGAGGTCAGACACTGCTCCACCATATCACCAGAGGTCAGACACTGCTCCACTATATCACCAGGGGTCAGACACTGCTCCACCATATCACCAGAGGCCAGACACTGCTCCACTATATCACCAGGGGTCAGACACTGCTCCACCATATCACCAGAGGCCAGACACTGCTCCACTATATCACCAGAGGTCAGACACTGCTCCACTATATCACCAGGGGTCAGACACTGCTCCACCATATCACCAGAGGCCAGACACTGCTCCACTATATCACCAGGGGCCAGACACTGCTCCACCATATCACCAGGGGTCAGACACTGCTCCACTATATCACCAGGGGCCAGACACTGCTCCACCATATCACCAGGGGTCAGATACTGCTCCACCATATCACCAGGGGCCACACACTGCATCACTATATCACCAGGGGTCAGACACTGCTCCACCATATCACCAGGGGTAAGACACTGCTCCACTATATCACCAGGGGTCAGACACTGCTCCACTATATCACCAGGGGTCAGACACTGCACCACTATATCACCAGAGGTCAGACACTGCTCCACCATATCACCAGGGGCCAGACACTGCTCCACTATATCACCAGGGGCCAGACACTGCTCCACTATATCACCAGGGGTCAGACACTGCTCCACTATATCACCAAGGGCCAGACACTGCTCCACTATATCACCAGGGGCCAGACACTGCTCCACTATATCACCAAGGGTCAGACACTGCTCCACCATATCACCAGGGGTCAGACACTGCTCCACTATATCACCAGGGGTCAGACACTGCTCCACTATATCACCAGGGGTCAGACACTGCTCCACCATATCACCAGGGGCCAGACACTGCTCCACTATATCACCAGGGGTCAGACACTGCTCCACCATATCACCAGGGGTCAGACACTGCTCCACTATATCACCAGAGGTCAGACACTGCTCCACCATATCACCAGAGGTCAGACACTGCTCCACTATATCACCAGGGGTCAGACACTGCTCCACCATATCACCAGAGGCCAGACACTGCTCCACTATATCACCAGGGGTCAGACACTGCTCCACCATATCACCAGAGGCCAGACACTGCTCCACCATATCACCAGGGGTCAGACACTGCTCCACTATATCACCAGGGATCAGACACTGCTCCACTATATCACCAGAGGTCAGACACTGCTCCACTATATCACCAGGGGTCAGACACTGCTCCACCATATCACCAGAGGCCAGACACTGCTCCACTATATCACCAGGGGCCAGACACTGCTCCACCATATCACCAGAGGCCAGACACTGCTCCACTATATCACCAGGGGCCAGACACTGCTCCACCATATCACCAGGGGTCAGACACTGCTCCACTATATCACCAGGGGCCAGACACTGCTCCACCATATCACCAGGGGTCAGATACTGCTCCACCATATCACCAGGGGCCAGACACTGCACCACTATATCACCAGGGGTCAGACACTGCTCCACTATATCACCAGGGGTCAGACATTGCTCCACTATATCACCAGAGGTCAGACACTGCTCCACCATATCACCAGGGGTCAGACACTGCTCCACCATATCAGCAGGGGCCAGACACTGCACCACTATATCACCAGGGCCCAGACACTGTACCACTATATCACCAGGGGTCAGACACTGCTCCACTATATCACCAGGGGTCAGACACTGCTCCACTATATCACCAGGGGTCAGACACTGCTCCACTATATCACCAGGGGTCAGACACTGCTACACTACATCAACAGGGGTCAGACACTGCTCCACTATATCACCAGGGGTCAGACACTGCTCCACTATATCACCAGGGGTCAGACACTGCTCCACTATATCACCAGGGGTCAGACACTGCTCAACTATATCACCAGGGGTCAGACACTGCTCCACTATATCAGCAGAGGTCAGACACTGCTCCACCATATCACCAGGGGTCAGACACTGCTCCAATATATCACCAGGGGTCAGACAATGCTCCACTATATCACCAGGGGTCAGACACTGCTCCACTATATCACCAGGGGTCAGACACTGCTCCACCATATCACCAGGGGTCAGACACTGCTCCACTATATCACCAGGGGTCAGACACTGCTCCACCATATCACCAGGGGTCAGACACTGCTCCACTATATCACCAGGGGTCAGACAATGCTCCACTATATCACCAGGGGTCAGACACTGCTCCACTATATCACCAGGGGTCAGACACTGCTCCACTATATCACCAGGTGTCAGACACTGCTCCACTATATCACCAGGGTTCAGAAACTGCTCCACTATATCACCAGGTGTCAGACACTGCTCCACTATATCACCAGGGTTCAGAAACTGCTCCACTATATCACCAGGGGTCAGACACTGCTGCACTATATCACCAGGGGCCAGACACTGCACCACTATATCACCAGAGGCCAGACACTGCACCACTATATCACCAGGGTTCAGAAACTGCTCCACTATATCACCAGGGGTCAGACACTGCTCCACTATATCACCAGGGGTCAGACACTGCTCCACTATATCACCAGGGGTCAGACACTGCTCCACTATATCACCAGGGGTCAGACACTGCTCCACTATATCACCAGGGGTCAGACACTGTACCACTATATCACCAGGGGTCAGACACTGCTCCACTAAATCACCAGGGGCCAGACACTGCACCACTATATCACCAGAGGCCAGACACTGCACCACTATATCACCAGGGTTCAGAAACTGCTCCACTATATCACCAGGGGCCAGACACTGCTCCACTATATCACCAAGGGCCAGACACTGCTCCACTATATCACCAGGGGTCAGATACTGCACCACTATATCACCAAGGGCCAGACACTGCTCCACTATATTACCAAGGGCCAGACACTGCTCCACTATATCACCAGGGGTCAGACACTGCTCCACTATATCACCAGGGGTCAGACACTGCTCCACTATATCACCAGGGATCTGACACTGCTCCACTATATCACCAGGGGCCAGACACTGCTCCATTATATCACCAGGGGCCACACACTGCATCACTATATCACCAGGGGTCAGACACTGCTCCACTATATCACCAGGGGTCAGACACTGCTCCATTATATCACCAGGGGCCAGACACTGCATCACTATATCACCAGGGGTCAGACACTGCTCCACTATATCACCAGGGGTCAGACACTGCTCCACTATATCACCAGGGGTCAGACACTGCTCCACTATATCACCAGGGGTCAGACACTGCACCACTATATCACCAGGGGTTAGACACTGCACCACTATATCACCAGGGTCAGACACTGCTCCACTATATCACCAGGGGTCAGACACTGCTCCACTATATCACCAGGGGCCAGACACTGCTCCACTATATCAACAGGGATCTGACACTGCTCCACTATATCACTAGGGTCAGACACTGCTCCACTATATCAACAGGGGTCAGACACTGCACCACTATATCACCAGGGGTCAGACACTGCTCCACTGTATTACCAGGGGTCAGACACTGCTCCACTATATCACCAGGGGTCAGACACTGCTCCACCATATCACCAGGGGTCAGACACTGCTCCACTATATCACCAGGGATCAGACACTGCTCCACTATATCACCAGGGGTCAGACACTGCTCCACTATATCACCAGGGTCAGACACTGCTCCTCTATATCAACAGGGGTCAGACACTGCTCCACTATATCACCAGGGGTCAGACACTGCTCCACTATATCAACAGGGGTCAGACACTGCTCCACTATATCACCAGGGGTCAGACACTGCTCCACTATATCACCAGGGGTCAGACACTGCTCCACTATATCACCAGGGGTCAGACACTGCTCCATTATATCACCAGGGGCCAGACACTGCATCACTATATCACCAGGGGTCAGACACTGCTCCACTATATCACCAGGGGTCAGACACTGCTCCACTATATCACCAGGGGTCAGACACTGCTCCACTATATCACCAGGGGTCAGACACTGCACCACTATATCACCAGGGGTTAGACACTGCACCACTATATCACCAGGGTCAGACACTGCTCCACTATATCACCAGGGGTCAGACACTGCTCCACTATATCACCAGGGGCCAGACACTGCTCCACTATATCAACAGGGATCTGACACTGCTCCACTATATCACTAGGGTCAGACACTGCTCCACTATATCAACAGGGGTCAGACACTGCACCACTATATCACCAGGGGTCAGACACTGCTCCACTGTATTACCAGGGGTCAGACACTGCTCCACTATATCACCAGGGGTCAGACACTGCTCCACCATATCACCAGGGGTCAGACACTGCTCCACTATATCACCAGGGATCAGACACTGCTCCACTATATCACCAGGGGTCAGACACTGCTCCACTATATCACCAGGGTCAGACACTGCTCCTCTATATCAACAGGGGTCAGACACTGCTCCACTATATCACCAGAGGTCAGACACTGCTCCACTATATCAACAGGGGTCAGACACTGCTCCACTATATCACCAGGGGTCAGACACTGCTCCACTATATCACCAGGGGTCAGACACTGCTCCACCATATCACCAGGGGCCAGACACTGCACCACCATATCAATAGGGGTCAGACACTGCTCCACCATATCACCAGGGGTCAGACACTGCTCCACTATATCAACAGGGGTCAGACACTGCTCCACTATATCACCAGGGGTCAGACACTGCTCCACTATATCACCAGGGGTCAGACACTACTCCACTATATCACCAGAGGTCAGACACTACTCCACTATATCACCAGGGGTCAGACACTGCTCCACTATATCACCAGGGATCTGACACTGCTCCACTATATCACCAGGGGTCAGACACTGCACCACTATATCACCAGGGGCCAGACACTGCTCCACTATATCACCAGGGGCCAGACACTGCTCCCCTATATCACCAGGGGTCAGACACTGCTCCACCATATCACCAGGGGTCAGACACTGCTCCACCATATCACCAGGGGTCAGACACTGCTCCACCATATCACCAGGGGTCAGACACTGCTCCACTATATCACCAAGGGTCAGACACTGCTCCACCATATCACCAGGGGTCAGACACTGCTCCACTATATCACCAGGGGTCAGACACTGCTCCACTATATCACCAGGGGTCAGACACTGCACCACTATATCACCAGGGGTCAGACACTGCTCCACCATATCACCAGGGGTCAGACACTGCTCCACTATATCACCAGGGGTCAGACACTGCTCCACTATATCACCAGGGGTCAGACACTGCTCCACTATATCACCAGGGGTCAGACACTGCTCCACTATATCACCAGGGGTCAGACACTGCTCCACCATATCACCAGGGGTCAGACACTGCATCACTATATCACCAAGGGTCAGACACTGCTCCACTATATCACCAGGGGTCAGACAGTGCTCCACTATATCACCAGGGGTCAGACACTGCTCCACTATATCACCAGGGGTCAGACACTGCACCACTATATCACCAGGGGTCAGACACTGCACCACTATATCACCAGGGGTCAGACACTGCTCCACTATATCACCAGAGGTCAGACACTGCTCCACTATATCACCAGGGGTCAGACACTGCTCCACTATATCACCAGGGGTCAGACACTGCTCCACCATATCACCAAGGGCCAGACACTGCTCCACTATATCACCAGGGATCAGACACTGCTCCACTATATCACCAGGGGCCAGACACTGCTCCACCATATCACCAGGGGTCAGACACTGCTCCACTATATCACCAGGGGTCAGACACTGCTCCAACATATCACCAGGGGTCAGACACTGCACCACTATCACCAGGGGTCAGACACTGCTCCACTATATCACCAGGGGTCAGACACTGCTCCACTATATCACCAGGGGTCAGACACTGCTCCACTATATCACCAGGGGTCAGACACTGCTCCACCATATCACCAGGGGTCAGACACTGCTCCACCATATCACCAGGGGTCAGACACTGCATCACTATATCACCAAGGGTCAGACACTGCTCCACTATATCACCAGGGGCCAGACACAGCTCCACCATATCACCAGGGGCCAGACACAGCTCCACCATATCACCAGGGGTCAGACACTGCTGCACTATATCACCAGGGGTCAGACACTGCTCCACTATATCACCAGGGATCAGACACTGCTCCACTATATCACCAGGGGTCAGACACTGCTCCACTATATCACCAGGGTCAGACACTGCTGCACTATATCAACAGGGATCTGACACTGCTCCACTATATCACCAGGGGCCAGACACTGCTCCACTATATCACCAGGGATCAGACACTGCTCCACTATATCACCAGGGGCCAGACACTGCTCCACTATATCACCAGGGGTCAGACACTGCTCCACTATATCACCAGGGTCAGACACTGCTCCTCTATATCAACAGGGGTCAGACACTGCTCCACTATATCACCAGGGGTCAGACACTGCTCCACTATATCAACAGGGGTCAGACACTGCTCCACTATATCACCAGGGGTCAGACACTGCTCCACTATATCACCAGGGGTCAGACACTGCTCCACCATATCACCAGGGGCCAGACACTGCACCACCATATCAACAGGGGTCAGACACTGCTCCACTATATCACCAGGGGTCAGACACTGCTCCACTATATCACCAGGGGTCAGACACTGCTCCACTATATCACCAGGGGTCAGACACTGCTCCACTATATCACCAGGGGTCAGACACTGCTCCACCATATCACCAGGGGCCAGACACTGCACCACTATATCACCAGGGGCCAGACACTGCTCCACCATATCACCAGGGGCCAGACACTGCACCACTATATCACCAGGGGCCAGACACTGCTCCACTATATCAACAGGGGCCAGACACTGCTCCACTATATCACCAGGGGTCAGACACTGCTCCACTATATCAACAGGGGTCAGACACTGCTGCACTATATCACCAGGGGTCAGACACTGCTCCACTATATCACCAGGGGCCAGACACTGCTCCACTATATCACCAGGGGTCAGACACTGCTCCACTATATCACCAGGGGTCAGATACTGCTCCACCATATCACCAGGGGTCAGACACTGCTCCACTATATCACCAAGGGCCAGACACTGCTCCACTATATCACCAGGGGCCAGACACTGCTCCACTATATCACCAGGGGCCAGACACTGCTCCATTATATCACCAAGGGCCAGACACTGCTCCACTATATCACCAGGGGCCAGACACTGCTCCACTATATCAACAGGGGTCAGACACTGCTGCACTATATCACCAGGGATCAGACACTGCTCCAGTATATCACCAGCGTCAGACACTGCTCCACTATATCAACAGGGGTCAGACACTGCTCCACTATATCACCAGGGGTCAGACACTGCTCCACTATATCAACAGGGGTCAGACACTGCTCCACTATATCACCAGGGGTCAGACACTGCTCCACTATATCACCAGGGGTCAGACACTGCTCCACCATATCACCAGGGGCCAGACACTGCACCACCATATCAACAGGGGTCAGACACTGCTCCACTATATCACCAGGGGTCAGACACTGCTCCACTATATCACCAGGGGCCAGACACTGCACCACTATATCACCAGGGGTCAGACACTGCTCCACTATATCACCAGGGGTCAGACACTGGTCCACTATATCACCAAGGGTCAGACACTGCTCCACCATATCACCAGGGGTCAGACACTGCTCCACTATATCACCAGGGGTCAGACACTGCACCACTATATCACCAGGGGTCAGACACTGCTCCACTATATCACCAGGGGTCAGACACTGCTCCACTATATCACCAGGGGTCAGACACTGCTCCACCATATCACCAGGGGTCAGACACTGCTTCACTATATCAACAGGGATCTGACACTGCTCCACTATATCACCAGGGGTCAGACACTGCTCCACTATATCACCAGGGGCCAGACACTGCTCCACTATATCACCAGGGGTCAGACACTGCTCCACTATATCACCAGGGGTCAGACACTGCTCCACTATATCACCAGGGGTCAGACACTGCTCCACTATATCACCAGGGGACAGACACTGCTCCACCATATCACCAGGGGTCAGACACTGCACCACTATATCACCAGGGGCCAGACACTGCTCCACTATATCACCAGGGGTCAGACACTGCACCACTATATCACCAGGGGTCAGACACTGCTCCACTATATCACCAGGGGTCAGACACTGCTCCACTATATCACCAGGGGTCAGACACTGCTCCACTATATCACCAGGGGTCAGACACTGCTCCACCATATCACCAGAGGCCAGACACTGCTCCACTATATCACCAGGGGTCAGACACTGCTCCACCATATCACCAGGGGTCAGACACTGCTCCACTATATCACCAGGGGTCAGACACTGGTCCACTATATCACCAAGGGTCAGACACTGCTCCACCATATCACCAGGGGTCAGACACTGCTCCACTATATCACCAGGGGTCAGACACTGCACCACTATATCACCAGGGGTCAGACACTGCTCCACTATATCACCAGGGGTCAGACACTGCTCCACTATATCACCAGGGGTCAGACACTGCTCCACCATATCACCAGGGGTCAGACACTGCTCCACTATATCAACAGGGATCTGACACTGCTCCACTATATCACCAGGGGTCAGACACTGCTCCACTATATCACCAGGGGCCAGACACTGCTCCACTATATCACCAGGGGTCAGACACTGCTCCACTATATCACCAGGGGTCAGACACTGCTCCACTATATCACCAGGGGTCAGACACTGCTCCACTATATCACCAGGGGACAGACACTGCTCCACCATATCACCAGGGGTCAGACACTGCACCACTATATCACCAGGGGCCAGACACTGCTCCACTATATCACCAGGGGCCAGACACTGCTCCACTATATCACCAGGGGCCAGACACTGCTCCACTATATCACCAGGGGTCAGACACTGCACCACTATATCACCAGGGGTCAGACACTGCTCCACTATATCACCAGGGGTCAGACACTGCTCCACTATATCACCAGGGGTCAGACACTGCTCCACTATATCACCAGGGGTCAGACACTGCTCCACCATATCACCAGAGGCCAGACACTGCTCCACTATATCACCAGGGGTCAGACACTGCTCCACCATATCACCAGGGGTCAGACACTGCTCCACTATATCACCAGAGGTCAGACACTGCTCCACCATATCACCAGAGGTCAGACACTGCTCCACTATATCACCAGGGGTCAGACACTGCTCCACCATATCACCAGAGGCCAGACACTGCTCCACTATATCACCAGGGGTCAGACACTGCTCCACCATATCAACAGAGGCCAGACACTGCTCCACTATATCACCAGAGGTCAGACACTGCTCCACTATATCACCAGGGGTCAGACACTGCTCCACCATATCACCAGAGGCCAGACACTGCTCCACTATATCACCAGGGGTCAGACACTGCTCCACCATATCACCAGGGGTCAGACACTGCTCCACTATATCACCAGGGGTCAGACACTGCTCCACTATATCACCAGAGGTCAGACACTGCTCCACCATATCACCAGGGGTCAGACACTGCTCCACTATATCACCAGGGGCCAGACACTGCTCCACTATATCACCAGGGGTCAGACACTGCTCCACTATATCACCAGGGGTCAGACACTGCACCACTATATAACCAGGGGTCAGATACTGCTCCACTATATCACCAGGGGTCAGACACTGCTCCACTATATCACCAGGGGCCAGACACTGCACCACTATATCACCAGGGGTCAGACACTGCTCCACTATATCACCAGAGGTCAGACACTGCTCCACCATATCACCAGGGGTCAGACACTGCTCCACTATATCACCAGGGGTCAGACACTGCACCACTATATCACCAGGGGTCAGACACTGCTCCACCATATCACCAGGGGTCAGACACTGCTCCACTATATCACCAGGGGCCAGACACTGCACCACTATATCACCAGGGGTCAGACACTGCTCCACTATATCACCAGGGGTCAGACACTGCTCCACTATATCACCAAGGGTCAGACACTGCTCCACTATATCACCAGGGGTCAGACACTGCTCCACTATATCACCAGGGGTCAGACACTGCACCACTATATCACCAGAGGTCAGACACTGCACCACTACATCACCAGGGGTCAGACACTGCACCACTACATCACCAGAGGTCAGACACTGCACCACTATATCACCAGAGGCCAGACACTGCACCACTATATCACCAGGGGTCAGACACTGCTCCACTATATCACCAGGGGTCAGACACTGATCCACCATATCACCAGGGGTCAGACACTGCTCCGCCATATCACCAGGGGTCAGACACTGCTCCACTATATCAACAGGGATCTGACACTGCTCCACTATATCACAAGGGTCAGACAGTGCTCCACTATATCACCAGGGGTCAGACACTGCACCACTATATCACCAGAGGCCAGACACTGCTCCACTATATTACCAGGGGTCAGACACTGCTCCACTATATCACCAGGGGTCAGACACTGCTCCACTATATCAACAGGGATCTGACACTGCTCCACTATATCACCAGGGGCCAGACACTGCTCCACTATATCACCAGGGGCCAGACACTGCTCCACTATATCACCAGGGGTGAGACACTGCTCCACTATATCACCAAGGGCCAGACACTGCTCCACTATATCACCAGGGGTCAGATACTGCTCCACCATATCACCAGGGGTCAGACACTGCTCCACTATATCACCAAGGGCCAGACACTGCTCCACTATATCACCAGGGGCCAGACACTGCTCCACTATATCACCAGGGGTCAGACACTGGTCCACTATATCACCAGGGGTCAGACACTGCTCCACTATATCAACAGGGATCTGACACTGCTCCACTATATCACCAGGGGTGAGACACTGCTCCACTATATCACCAAGGGCCAGACACTGCTCCACTATATCACCAGGGGTCAGATACTGCTCCACCATATCACCAGGGGTCAGACACTGCTCCACTATATCACCAAGGGCCAGACACTGCTCCACTATATCACCAGGGGCCAGACACTGCTCCACTATATCAACAGGGGTCAGACACTGCTGCACTATATCACCAGGGGCCAGACACTGCTCCACTATATCACCAGGGATCAGACACTGCTCCACTATATCACCAGGGGTCAGACACTGCTCCACTATATCACCAGGGGTCAGACACTGCTCCACTATATCACCAGGGGTCAGACACTGCTCCACTATATCACCAGGGGTCAGACACTGCTCCACTATATCACCAGGGGCCAGACACTGCTCCACCATATCACCAGGGGCCAGACACTGCACCACTATATCACCAGGGGCCAGACACTGCACCACTATATCACCAGAGGTCAGACACTGCTCCACTATATCACCAGGGGCCAGACACTGCTCCACTATATCACCAGGGGTCAGACACTGCACCACTATATCACCAGGGGTCAGACACTGCTCCACTATATCAACAGGGGTCAGAC
Organism: Phyllobates terribilis; assembly: GCF_046119375.1. Lineage (NCBI taxonomy): Eukaryota > Metazoa > Chordata > Amphibia > Anura > Dendrobatidae > Phyllobates > Phyllobates terribilis. The sequence continues at coordinate 356,339,280 of NW_027362765.1, forward strand.
ACTGCACCACTATATCACCAGAGGTCAGACACTGCTCCACTATATCACCAGGGGTCAGACACTGCACCACTATATCACCAGGGGTCAGACACTGCACCACTATATCACCAGAGGTCAGACACTGCTCCACTATATCACCAGGGGCCAGACACTGCTCCACTATATCACCAGGGGTCAGACACTGCACCACTATATCACCAGGGGTCAGACACTGCACCACTATATCACCAGAGGTCAGACACTGCTCCACTATATCACCAGGGGCCAGACACTGCTCCACTATATCACCAGGGGTCAGACACTGCACCACTATATCACCAGGGGTCAGACACTGCTCCACTATATCAACAGGGGCCAGACACTGCTCCACTATATCAACAGGGGTCAGACACTGCTCCACTATATCACCAGGGTCAGACACTGCTCCACTATATCAACAGGGGTCAGACACTGCTCCACTATATAACCAGGGGTCAGACACTGCTCCACTATATCACCAGGGGCCAGACACTGCTCCACCATATCACCAGGGGCCAGACACGGTACCACTATATCACCAGAGGCCAGACACTGCTCCACTATATCACCAGGGGTCAGACACTGCATCACTATATCACCAGGGGTCAGACACTGCATCACTATATAACCAGGGGTCAGACACTGCTCCACTATATCACCAGGGGCCAGACACTGCTCCACTATATCACCAGGGGCCAGACACTGCATCACTATATCACCAGGGGTCAGACACTGCATCACTATATCACCAGGGGTCAGACACTGCTCCACTATATCACCAGAGGTCAGACACTGCACCACTATATCACCAGGGGTCAGACACTGCTCCACTATATCACCAGGGGCCAGACACTGCTCCACTATATCACCAGGGGCCAGACACTGCATCACTATATCACCAGGGGTCAGACACTGCTCCACTATATCACCAGGGGTCAGACACTGCTCCACTATATCACCAGGGGTCAGACACTGCTCCACTATATCACCAGGGGCCAGACACTGCATCACTATATCACCAGGGGTCAGACACTGCTCCACTATATCACCAGGGGCCAGACACTGCTCCACTATATCACCAGGGGCCAGACACTGCATCACTATATCACCAGGGGTCAGACACTGCTCCACTATATCACCAGGGGTCAGACACTGCTCCACTATATCACCAGGGGCCAGACACTGCTCCACTATATCACCAGGGGTCAGAAACTGCTCCACTATATCACCAGGGGTCAGACACTGCTCCACTATATCACCAGGGGCCAGACACTGCATCACTATATCACCAGGGGTCAGACACTGCTCCGCCATATCACCAGGGGTCAGACACTGCTCCACCATATCACCAGGCGTCAGACACTGCATCACTATATCACCAGGGGTCAGACACGGCACCACTATATCACCAGGGGCCAGACACTGCTCCACCATATCACCAGGCGTCAGACACTGCTCCACTATATCACCAGGGGTCAGACACTGCATCACTATATCACCAGGGGTCAGACACGGCACCACTATATCACCAGGGGCCAGACACTGCATCACTATATCACCAGGGGTCAGACACTGCTCCGCCATATCACCAGGGGTCAGACACTGCACCACTATGTCACCAGGGGTCAGACACTGCTCCACTATATCACCAGGGGTCAGACACTGCTCCACCATATCACCAGGGGCCAGACACTGCTCCACCATATCACCAGGGGTCAGACATTGCTCCACTATATCACTAGAGGTCAGACACTGCTCCACCATATCACCTGGGGTCAGACACTGCTCCACCATATCACCAGGGGTAAGACACTGCTCCACTATATCACCAGGGGTCAGACACTGCTCCACTATATCAACAGGGGTCAGACACTGCTCCAAAATATCACCAGGGGTCAGACATTGCTCCACTATATCACCAGGGGTCAGACACTGCTCCACTATATCACCAGGGGACAGACACTGCTCCACCATATCACCAGGGGTCAGACACTGCACCACTATATCACCAGGGGCCAGACACTGCTCCACTATATCACCAGGGGTCAGACACTGCACCACTATATCACCAGGGGTCAGACACTGCTCCACTATATCACCAGGGGTCAGACACTGCTCCACTATATCACCAGGGGTCAGACACTGCTCCACTATATCACCAGGGGTCAGACACTGCTCCACCATATCACCAGAGGCCAGACACTGCTCCACTATATCACCAGGGGTCAGACACTGCTCCACCATATCACCAGGGGTCAGACACTGCTCCACTATATCACCAGAGGTCAGACACTGCTCCACCATATCACCAGAGGTCAGACACTGCTCCACTATATCACCAGGGGTCAGACACTGCTCCACCATATCACCAGAGGCCAGACACTGCTCCACTATATCACCAGGGGTCAGACACTGCTCCACCATATCAACAGAGGCCAGACACTGCTCCACTATATCACCAGAGGTCAGACACTGCTCCACTATATCACCAGGGGTCAGACACTGCTCCACCATATCACCAGAGGCCAGACACTGATCCACTATATCACCAGGGGTCAGACACTGCTCCACCATATCACCAGGGGTCAGACACTGCTCCACTATATCACCAGGGGTCAGACACTGCTCCACCATATCACCAGGGGTCAGACACTGCTCCACTATATCACCAGAGGTCAGACACTGCTCCACCATATCACCAGAGGTCAGACACTGCTCCACTATATCACCAGGGGTCAGACACTGCTCCACTATATCACCAGAGGTCAGACACTGCTCCACTATATCACGAGGGGTCAGACACTGCTCCACCATATCACCAGAGGCCAGACACTGCTCCACTATATCACCAGAGGTCAGACACTGCTCCACCATATCACCAGAGGTCAGACACTGCTCCACTATATCACCAGGGGTCAGACACTGCTCCACCATATCACCAGAGGCCAGACACTGCTCCACTATATCACCAGGGGTCAGACACTGCTCCACCATATCACCAGGGGTCAGACACTGCTCCACTGTATCACCAGGGGTCAGACACTGCTCCACCATATCACCAGGGGTCAGACACTGCTCCACTATATCACCAGAGGTCAGACACTGCTCCACCATATCACCAGGGGTCAGACACTGCTCCACTATATCACCAGGGGCCAGACACTGCTCCACCATATCACCAGGGGTCAGACACTGCTCCACTATATCACCAGGGGTCAGACACTGCACCACTATATCACCAGGGGTCAGATACTGCTCCACTATATCACCAGGGGTCAGACACTGCTCCACTATATCACCAGGGGCCAGACACTGCACCACTATATCACCAGGGGTCAGACACTGCTCCACTATATCACCAGAGGTCAGACACTGCTCCACCATATCACCAGGGGTCAGACACTGCTCCACTATATCACCAGGGGTCAGACACTGCACCACTATATCACCAGGGGTCAGACACTGCTCCACCATATCACCAGGGGTCAGACACTGCTCCACTATATCACCAGGGGCCAGACACTGCACCACTATATCACCAGGGGTCAGACACTGCTCCACTATATCACCAGGGGTCAGACACTGCTCCACTATATCACCAAGGGTCAGACACTGCTCCACTATATCACCAGGGGCCAGAAACTGCTCCACTATATCACCAAGGGTCAGACACTGCTCCACCATATCACCAGAGGTCAGACACTGCACCACTACATCACCAGGGGTCAGACACTGCACCACTACATCACCAGAGGTCAGACACTGCACCACTATATCACCAGAGGCCAGACACTGCACCACTATATCACCAGGGGTCAGACACTGCTCCACTATATCACCAGGGGTCAGACACTGATCCACCATATCACCAGGGGTCAGACATTGCTCCACTATATCACCAGGGGTCAGACACTGCTCCACTATATCACCAGGGGTCAGACACTGCACCACTATATCACCAGGGGTCAGACACTGCTCCACCATATCACCAGGGGTCAGACACTGCACCACTATATCACCAGGGGTCAGACACTGCACCAATATATCACCAGAGGTCAGACACTGCACCACTATATCACCAGGGGCCAGACACTGCTCCACTATATCACCAGGGGCCAGACACTGCTCCACTATATCACCAGGGGTCAGACACTGCTCCACCATATCACCAGAGGCCAGACACTGCTCCACTATATCACCAGGGGTGGTCAGACACTGCTCCACCATATCACCAGGGGTCAGACACTGCTCCACTATATCACCAGAGGTCAGACACTGCTCCACCATATCACCAGAGGTCAGACACTGCTCCACTATATCACCAGGGGTCAGACACTGCTCCACCATATCACCAGAGGCCAGACACTGCTCCACTATATCACCAGGGGTCAGACACTGCTCCACCATATCACCAGGGGTCAGACACTGCTCCACTATATCACCAGGGGTCAGACACTGCTCCACCATATCAACAGAGGCCAGACACTGCTCCACTATATCACCAGAGGTCAGACACTGCTCCACTATATCACCAGGGGTCAGACACTGCTCCACCATATCACCAGAGGCCAGACACTGCTCCACTATATCACCAGGGGTCAGACACTGCTCCACCATATCACCAGGGGTCAGACACTGCTCCACTATATCACCAGGGGTCAGACACTGCTCCACCATATCACCAGGGGTCAGACACTGCTCCACTATATCACCAGAGGTCAGACACTGCTCCACCATATCACCAGGGGTCAGACACTGCTCCACTATATCACCAGGGGCCAGACACTGCTCCACCATATCACCAGGGGTCAGACACTGCTCCACTATATCACCAGGGGTCAGACACTGCACCACTATATAACCAGGGGTCAGATACTGCTCCACTATATCACCAGGGGTCAGACACTGCTCCACTATATCACCAGGGGCCAGACACTGCACCACTATATCACCAGGGGTCAGACACTGCTCCACTATATCACCAGGGATCAGACACTGCTCCACCATATCACCAGGGGCCAGACACTGCTCCACTATATCACCAGGGGTCAGACACTGCACCACTATATAACCAGGGGTCAGATACTGCTCCACTATATCACCAGAGGTCAGACACTGCTCCACCATATCACCAGAGGTCAGACACTGCTCCACTATATCACCAGGGGTCAGACACTGCTCCACTATATCACCAGGGGTCAGACACTGCTCCACTATATCACCAGGGGTCAGACACTGCACCACTATATCACCAGGGGTCAGACACTGCTCCACTATATCACCAGGGGCCAGACACTGCACCACTATATCACCAGGGGTCAGACACTGCTCCACTATATCACCAGAGGTCAGACACTGCTCCACCATATCACCAGGGGTCAGACACTGCTCCACCATATCACCAGGGGTCAGACACTGCTCCACTATATCACCAGGGGCCAGACACTGCACCACTATATCACCAGGGGTCAGACACTGCTCCACTATATCACCAGGGGTCAGACACTGCTCCACTATATCACCAAGGGTCAGACACTGCTCCACTATATCACCAGTGGCCAGAAACTGCTCCACTATATCACCAAGGGTCAGACACTGCTCCACCATATCACCAGAGGTCAGACACTGCACCACTACATCACCAGGGGTCAGACACTGCACCACTACATCACCAGAGGTCAGACACTGCACCACTATATCACCAGAGGCCAGACACTGCACCACTATATCACCAGGGGTCAGACACTGCTCCACTATATCACCAGGGGTCAGACACTGCTCCACTATATCACCAGGGGTCAGATACTGCTCCACCATATCACCAGGGGTCAGACACTGCTCCACTATATCACCAGGGGTCAGACACTGATCCACCATATCACCAGGGGTCAGACATTGCTCCACTATATCACCAGGGGTCAGACACTGCTCCACTATATCACCAGGGGTCAGACACTGCACCACTATATCACCAGGGGTCAGACACTGCTCCACCATATCACCAGGGGTCAGACACTGCACCACTATATCACCAGCGGTCAGACACTGCTCCACTATATTACCAGGGGTCAGACACTGCACCACTATATCACCAGGGGTCAGACACTGCACCACTATATCACCAGAGGTCAGACACTGTTCCACCATATCACCAGGGGTCAGACACTGCACCACTATATCACCAGGGGTCAGACACTGCTCCACTATATTACGAGGGGTCAGACACTGCACCACTATATCACCAGGGGTCAGACACTGCACCACTATATCACCAGGGGTCAGACACTGCACCACTATATCACCAGGGGTCAGACACTGCACCAATATATCACCAGAGGTCAGACACTGCACCACTATATCACCAGGGGCCAGACACTGCTCCACTATATCACCAGGGGCCAGACACTGCACCACTATATCACCAGGGGTCAGACACTGCACCACTATATCACCAGGGGTCAGACAGTGCTCCACTATATCACCAGGGGTCAGACACTGCACCACTATATCACCAGGGGCCAGACACTGCACCACTATATCACCAGGGGTCAGACACTGCACCACTATATCACCAGGGGCCAGACACTGCACCACTATATCACCAGGGGTCAGACACTGCACCACTATATCACCAGGGGTCAGACAGTGCTCCACTATATCACCAGGGGCCAGACACTGCACCACTATATCACCAGGGGTCAGACACTGCACCACTATATCACCAGGGGCCAGACACTGCACCACTATATCACCAGGGGTCAGACACTGCTCCACCATATCACCAGGGGTCAGACACTGCACCACTATATCACCAGGGGTCAGACACTGCTCCACTATATCACCAGGGGTCAGACAGTGCTCCACTATATCACCAGGGGTCAGACACTGCTCCACTATATCACCAGGGGCCAGACACAGCCCCACCATATCACCAGGGGTCAGACACTGCTCCACCATATCACCAGGGGTCAGGCACTGCTCCACTATATCACCAGGGGTCAGACACTGCTCCACTGTATCACCAAGGGTCAGACACTGCTCCACCATATCACCAGGGGTCAGACACTGCTCCACTATATCACCAGAGGTCAGACACTGCTCCACTATATCACCAAGGGTCAGACACTGCTCCACTATATCACCAGGGGTCAGACACTGCTCCACCATATCACCAGGGGTCAGGCACTGCTCCACTATATCACCAGGGGTCAGACACTGCTCCACTGTATCACCAAGGGTCAGACACTGCTCCACCATATCACCAGGGGTCAGACACTGCTCCACTATATCACCAGAGGTCAGACACTGCTCCACTATATCACCAAGGGTCAGACACTGCTCTACTATATCACCAGGGGCCAGACACTGCTCCACTATATCACCAGGGGTCAGACACTGCTCCACTATATCACCAGGGGTCAGACACTGCTCCACTATATCACCAGGGGTCAGACACTGCACCACTATATCACCAGGGGTCAGACACTGCTAAACTATATTACCAGGGGTCAGACACTGCATCACTATATCACCAGGGATCAGACACTGCTCCACCATATCAACAGGGGTCAGACACTGCACCACTATATCACCAGGGGTCAGACACTGCTCCACCATATCACCAGGGGTCAGACACTGCACCACTATATCACCAGGGGTCAGACACTGCTCCACTATATCACCAGGGGCCAGACACTGCACCACTATATCACCAGGGGTCAGACACTGCACCACTATATCACCAGGGGTCAGACACTGCTCCACTATATCACCAGGGGTCAGACACTGCTCCACTATATCACCAGGGGCCGGACACTGCTCCACTATATCACCAGGGGTCAGACACTGCTCCACTATATCACCAGGGGCCAGACACAGCCCCACCATATCACCAGGGGTCAGACACTGCTCCACCATATCACCAGGGGTCAGGCACTGCTCCACTATATCACCAGGGGTCAGACACTGCTCCACTATATCACCAAGGGTCAGACACTGCTCCACCATATCACCAGGGGTCAGACACTGCTCCACTATATCACCAGAGGTCAGACACTGCTCCACTATATCACCAAGGGTCAGACACTGCTCCACTATATCACCAAGGGTCAGACACTGCTCCACTATATCACCAGGGGCCAGACACTGCTCCACTATATCACCAGGGGTCAGACACTGCTCCACTATATTACCAGGGGTCAGACACTGCACCACTATATCACCAGGGATCAGACACTGCTCCACTATATCACCAGGGGTCAGACACTGCTCCACCATATCACCAGAGGCCAGACACTGCTCCACTATATTACCAGGGGTCAGACACTGCACCACTATATCACCAGGGGTCAGACACTGCTCCACTATATTACCAGGGGTCAGACACTGCATCACTATATCACCAGGGATCAGACACTGCTCCACCATATCACCAGGGGTCAGACACTGCACCACTATATCACCAGGGGTCAGACACTGCTCCACTATATCACCAGAGGTCAGACACTGCTCCACTATATTACCAGGGGTCAGACACTGCACCACTATATCACCAGGGATCAGACACTGCTCCACCATATCACCAGGGGTCAGACACTGCACCACTATATCACCAGGGATCAGACACTGCTCCACCATATCACCAGGGGTCAGACACTGCACTACTATACCACCAGGGGTCAGAAACTGCTCCACTATATCACCAGGGGTCAGACACTGCTCCACTATATCACCAGGGGCCAGGCACTGCATCACCATATCACCAGGGGTCAGACACTGCTCCACTACATCACCAGGGGCCAGACACTGCATCACTATATCACCAGGGGTCAGACACTGCTCCACTATATCACCAGGGGCCAGACACTGCTCCACTATATCACCAGGGGCCAGACACTGCATCACTATATCACCAGGGGTCAGACACTGCTCCACTACATCACCAGGGGCCAGACACTGCATCACTATATCACCAGGGGTCAGACACTGCTCCACTATATCACCAGGGGTCAGACACTGCTCCACTATATCACCAGGGGTCAGACACTGCTCCACTATATCACCAGGGGTCAGACACTGCTCCACTATATCACCAGGGGCCAGACACTGCATCACTATATCACCAGGGGTCAGACACTGCTCCACTATATCACCAGGGGTCAGAAACCGCTCCACTATATCACCAGGGGTCAGACACTGCTCCACTATATCACCAGGGGCCAGACACTGCATCACTATATCACCAGGGGTCAGACACGGCACCACTATATCACCAGGGGCCAGACACTGCATCACTATATCACCAGGGGTCAGACACTGCTCCGCCATATCACCAGGGGTCAGACACTGCACCACTATATCACCAGGGGTCAGACACTGCTCCACTATATCACCAGGGGTCAGACACTGCTCCACCATATCACCAGGGGTCAGACACTGCTCCACCATATCACCAGGGGTCAGACACTGCTCCACTATATCACCAGGGGCCAGACACTGCTCCACCATATCACCAGGGGTGAGACATTGCTCCACTATATCACCAGAGGTCAGACACTGCTCCACCATATCACCTGGGGTCAGATACTGCTCCACCATATCACCAGGGGTCAGACACTGCTCCACCATATCACCAGGGGTAAGACACTGCTCCACTATATCACCAGGGGTCAGACACTGCTCCACTATATCACCAGGGGTCAGACACTGCTCCAAAATATCACCAGGGGTCAGACACTGCTCCACTATATCACCAGGGGTCAGACACTGCTCCACTATATCACCAGGGGACAGACACTGCTCCACCATATCACCAGGGGTCAGACACTGCACCACTATATCACCAGGGGCCAGACACTGCTCCACTATATCACCAGGGGTCAGACACTGCACCATTATATCACCAGGGGTCAGACACTGCTCCACTATATCACCAGGGGTCAGACACTGCTCCACTATATCACCAGGGGTCAGACACTGCTCCACTATATCACCAGGGGTCAGACACTGCTCCACCATATCACCAGGGGCCAGACACTGCTCCACTATATCACCAGGGGTCAGACACTGCACCACTATATCACCAGGGGTCAGACACTGCTCCACTATATCACCAGGGGTCAGACACTGCTCCACTATATCACCAGGGGTCAGACACTGCTCCACCATATCACCAGGGGTCAGACACTGCTCCACTATATCACCAGAGGTCAGACACTGCTCCACCATATCACCAGAGGTCAGACACTGCTCCACTATATCAATAGGGGTCAGACACTGCTCCACCATATCACCAGAGGCCAGACACTGCTCCACTATATCACCAGGGGTCAGACACTGCTCCACCATATCACCAGGGGTCAGACACTGCTCCACTATATCACCAGGGGTCAGACACTGCTCCACCATATCACCAGGGGTCAGACACTGCTCCACTATATCACCAGAGGTCAGACACTGCTCCACCATATCACCAGGGGTCAGACACTGCTCCACTATATCACCAGGGGCCAGACACTGCTCCACCATATCAACAGGGGTCAGACACTGCTCCACTATATCACCAGGGGTCAGACACTGCTCCACCATATCACCAGAGGCCAGACACTGCTCCACTATATCACCAAGGGTCAGACACTGCTCCACCATATCACCAGAGGCCAGACACTGCTCCACTATATCACCAGGGGTCAGACACTGCTCCACCATATCACCAGGGGTCAGACACTGCTCCACTATATCACCAGAGGTCAGACACTGCTCCACCATATCACCAGAGGTCAGACACTGCTCCACTATATCACCAGGGGTCAGACACTGCACCACTATATCACCAGAGGTCAGACACTGCTCCACCATATCACCAGAGGCCAGACACTGCTCCACTATATCACCAGGGGTCAGACACTGCTCCACTATATCACCAGAGGTCAGGCACTGCTCCACCATATCACCAGAGGTCAGACACTGCTCCACTATATCACCAGGGGTCAGACACTGCTCCACCATATCACCAGAGGCCAGACACTGCTCCACTATATCACCAGATGTCAGACACTGCTCCACCATATCACCAGAGGTCAGACACTGCTCCACTATATCACCAGGGGTCAGACACTGCTCCACCATATCACCAGAGGCCAGACACTGCTCCACTATATCACCAGGGGTCAGACACTGCTCCACCATATCACCAGGGGTCAGACACTGCTCCACTGTATCACCAGGGGTCAGACACTGCTCCACCATATCACCAGGGGTCAGACACTGCTCCACTATATCACCAGAGGTCAGACACTGCTCCACCATATCACCAGGGGTCAGACACTGCTCCACTATATCACCAGGGGCCAGACACTGCTCCACCATATCACCAGGGGTCAGACACTGCTCCACTATATCACCAGGGGTCAGACACTGCACCACTATATCACCAGGGGTCAGATACTGCTCCACTATATCACCAGGGGTCAGACACTGCTCCACTATATCACCAGGGGCCAGACACTGCACCACTATATCACCAGGGGTCAGACACTGCTCCACTATATCACCAGAGGTCAGACACTGCTCCACCATATCACCAGGGGTCAGACACTGCTCCACTATATCACCAGGGGTCAGACACTGCACCACTATATCACCAGGGGTCAGACACTGCTCCACCATATCACCAGGGGTCAGACACTGCTCCACTATATCACCAGGGGCCAGACACTGCACCACTATATCACCAGGGGTCAGACACTGCTCCACTATATCACCAGGGGTCAGACACTGCTCCACTATATCACCAAGGGTCAGACACTGCTCCACTATATCACCAGGGGCCAGAAACTGCTCCACTATATCACCAAGGGTCAGACACTGCTCCACCATATCACCAGAGGTCAGACACTGCACCACTACATCACCAGGGGTCAGACACTGCACCACTACATCACCAGAGGTCAGACACTGCACCACTATATCACCAGAGGCCAGACACTGCACCACTATATCACCAGGGGTCAGACACTGCTCCACTATATCACCAGGGGTCAGACACTGATCCACCATATCACCAGGGGTCAGACATTGCTCCACTATATCACCAGGGGTCAGACACTGCTCCACTATATCACCAGGGGTCAGACACTGCACCACTATATAACCAGGGGTCAGACACTGCTCCACCATATCACCAGGGGTCAGACACTGCACCACTATATCACCAGGGGTCAGACACTGCACCAATATATCACCAGAGGTCAGACACTGCACCACTATATCACCAGGGGCCAGACACTGCTCCACTATATCACCAGGGGCCAGACACTGCACCACTATATCACCAGGGGTCAGACACTGCACCACTATATCACCAGGGGCCAGACACTGCATCACTATATCACCAGGGGTCAGACACTGCTCCACTATATCACCAGGGGCCAGACACAGCCCCACCATATCACCAGGGGTCAGACACTGCTCCACCATATCACCAGGGGTCAGACACTGCACCACTATATCACCAGGGGTCAGACACTGCTCCACTATATCACCAGGGGTCAGACACTGCTCCACTATATCACCAGGGGTCAGACACTGCTCCACTATATCACCAGGGGCCAGACACAGCCCCACCATATAACCAGGGGTCAGACACTGCTCCACCATATCACCAGGGGTCAGGTACTGCTCCACTATATCACCAGGGGTCAGACACTGCTCCACTATATCACCAAGGGTCAGACACTGCTCCACCATATCACCAGGGGTCAGACACTGCTCCACTTTATCACCAGAGGTCAGACACTGCTCCACTATATCACCAAGGGTCAGACACTGCTCCACTATATCACCAGGGGCCAGACACTGCTCCACTATATCACCAGGGGCCAGACACTGCTCCACTATATCACCAGGGGTCAGACACTGCTCCACTATATCACCAGGGGTCAGACACTGCTCCACTATATCACCAGGGGTCAGACACTGCACCACTATATCACCAGGGGTCAGACACTGCTCCACTATATTACCAGGGGTCAGACACTGCATCACTATATCACCAGGGATCAGACACTGCTCCACCATATCACCAGGGGTCAGACACTGCACCACTATATCACCAGGGGTCAGACACTGCTCCACTATATCACCAGGGGTCAGACACTGCACCACTATATCACCAGGGGTCAGACACTGCACCACTATATCACCAGGGGTCAGACACTGCTCCCCTATATCACCAGGGGCCAGACACTGCACCACTATATCACCAGGGGTCAGACACTGCACCACTATATCACCAGGGGTCAGACACTGCTCCACTATATCACCAGGGGTCAGACACGGCTCCACTATATCACCAGGGGCCAGACACAGCCCCACCATATCACCAGGGGTCAGACACTGCTCCACCATATCACCAGGGGTCAGGCACTGCTCCACTATATCACCAGGGGTCAGACACTGCTCCACTATATCACCAAGGGTCAGACACTGCTCCACCATATCACCAGGGGTCAGACACTGCTCCACTATATCACCAGAGGTCAGACACTGCTCCACTATATCACCAAGGGTCAGACACTGCTCCACTATATCACCAGGGGCCAGACACTGCTCCACTATATCACCAGGGGCCAGACACTGCTCCACTATATCACCAGGGGCCAGACACTGCTCCACTATATCACCAGGGGTCAGACACTGCTCCACTATATTACCAGGGGTCAGACACTGCATCACTATATCACCAGGGATCAGACACTGCTCCACCATATCACCAGGGGTCAGACACTGCACTACTATATCACCAGGGGTCAGACACTGCACCACTATATCACCAGGGGCCAGACACTGCTCCACTATATCACCAGGGGTCAGACACTGCACCACTATATCACCAGGGGTCAGACACTGCTCCACTATATTACCAGGGGTCAGACACTGCATCACTATATCACCAGGGATCAGACACTGCTCCACCATATCACCAGGGGTCAGACACTGCACTAGTATATCACCAGGGGTCAGACACTGCACCACTATATCACCAGGGGTCAGACACTGCTCCACTATATCACCAGGGGTCAGATACTGCTCCACTATATCACCAGGGCCAGACACTGCTCCACTATATCACCAGGGGTCAGAAACTGCTCCACCATATCACCAGGGGTCAGACACTGCTCCACTATATCACCAGGGGTCAGACACTGCTCCACTATATCACCAGGGGTCAGACACTGCTCCACTATATCACCAGGGGTCAGACACTGCTCCACTATATCACCAGGGATCAGACACTGCTCCACTATATCACAAGAGGCCAGACACTGCACCACTATATCACCAGGAGTCAGACACTGCTCCACTATATCACCAGGGGTCAGACACTGCTCCACCATATCACCAGGGGTCAGACACTGCTCCACTATATCACCAGGGGTCAGACACTGCTCCACCATATCACCAGGGGTCAGACACTGCTCCACTATATCACCAGGGGTCAGACACTGCTCCACTATATCACCAGGGGCCAGACACTGCACCACTATATCACCAGGGGCCAGACACTGCACCACTATATCACCAGGGGTCAGACACTGCTCCACCATATCACCAGGGGTCAGACACTGCTCCACTATATCACCAGGGGTCAGACACTGGTCCACTATATCACCAAGGGTCAGACACTGCTCCACTATATCACCAGGGGTCAGACACTGCACCACTATATCACCAGGGGTCAGACACTGCTCCACTATATCACCAGGGGTCAGACACTGCACCACTATATCACCAGAGGTCAGACACTGCTCCACCATATCACCAGGGGCCAGACACTGCTCCACTATATCACCAGGGGCCAGACACTGCTCCACTATATCACCAGGGGTCAGACACTGCTCCACTATATCACCAAGGGCCAGACACTGCTCCACTATATCACCAGGGGCCAGACACTGCTCCACTATATCACCAAGGGTCAGACACTGCTCCACCATATCACCAGGGGTCAGACACTGCTCCACCATATCAACAGGGGTCAGACACTGCTCCACTATATCACCAGGGGTCAGATACTGCTCCACCATATCACCAGGGGTCAGACACTGCTCCACCATATCACCAGGGGTCAGACACTGCTCCACCATATCACCAGGGGTCAGACACTGCTCCACCATATCACCAGGGCCCAGACACTGTACCACTATATCACCAGGGGTCAAACACTGCTCCACTATATCACCAGGGGTCAGATACTGCTCCACTATATCACCAGGGGTCAGACACTGCTCCACTATATCACCAGGGGTCAGACACTGCTCCACTATATGACCAGGGGTCAGACACTGCTCCACTATATCACCAGGGGTCAGACACTGCTCCACCATATCACCAGGGGTCAGACACTGCTCCACCATATCACCAGGGGCCAGACACTGCACCACTATATCACCAGGGCCCAGACACTGTACCACTATATCACCAGGGGTCAGACACTGCTCCACTATATCACCAGGGGTCAGACACTGCTCCACTATATCACCAGGGGACAGACACTGCTCCACTATATCAACAGGGGTCAGACACTGCTCCACTACATCACCAGGGGTCAGACACTGCTCCACTATATCACCAGGGGTCAGACACTGCTCCACTATATGACCAGGGGTCAGACACTGCTCCACTATATCACCAGGGGTCAGACACTGCTCAACTATATCACCAGGGGTCAGACACTGCTCCACCATATCACCAGGGGTCAGACACTGCTCCACTATATCACCAGGGGTCAGACACTGCTCCACTATATCACCAGGGGTCAGACACTGCTCCACCATATCACCAGGGGTCAGACACTGCTCCACTATATCACCAGGGGTCAGACAATGCTCCACTATATCACCAGGGGTCAGACACTGCTCCACTATATCACCAGGGGTCAGACACTGCTCCACTATATCACCAGGGTTCAGAAACTGCTCCACTATATCACCAGGGGTCAGACACTGCTCCACTATATCACCAGCGGCCAGACACTGCATGACTATATCACCAGGGGTCAGACACTGCTGCACTATATCACCAGGGGCCAGACACTGCACCACTATATCACCAGAGGCCAGACACTGCACCACTATATCACCAGGGTTCAGAAACTGCTCCACTATATCACCAGGGGTCAGACACTGCTCCACTATATCACCAGGGGCCAGACACTGCATCACTATATCACCAGGGGTCAGACACTGCTGCACTATATTACCAGGGGTCAGACACTGCTCCACTATATCACCAGGGGCCAGACACTGCACCACTATATCACCAGGGTTCAGAAACTGCTCCACTATATCACCAGGGGTCAGACACTGCTCCACTATATCACCAGCGGCCAGACACTGCTCCACTATATCACCAGGGGTCAGACACTGCTCCACTATATCACCAGGGTTCAGAAACTGCTCCACTATATCACCAGGGGTCAGACACTGCTCCACTATATCACCAGCGGCCAGACACTGCATGACTATATCACCAGGGGTCAGACACTGCTGCACTATATCACCAGGGGCCAGACACTGCACCACTATATCACCAGAGGCCAGACACTGCACCACTATATCACCAGGGTTCAGAAACTGCTCCACTATATCACCAGGGGTCAGACACTGCTCCACTATATCACCAGGGGCCAGACACTGCATCACTATATCACCAGGGGTCAGACACTGCTGCACTATATTACCAGGGGTCAGACACTGCACCACTATATCACCAGGGTTCAGAAACTGCTCCACTATATCACCAGGGGCCAGACACTGCTCCACTATATCAACAAGGGCCAGACACTGCTCCACTATATCACCAGAGGCCAGACACTGCACCACTATATCACCAGGGTTCAGAAACTGCTCCACTATATCACCAGGGGCCAGACACTGCTCCACTATATCACCAAGGGCCAGACACTGCTCCACTATATCACTAAGGGCCAGACACTGCTCCACTATATTACCAAGGGCCAGACACTGCTCCACTATATCACCAGGGGTCAGACACTGCTCCACTATATCACCAGGGGTCAGACACTGCTCCACTATATCAACAGGGAACTGACACTGCTCCACTATATCACCAGGGGCCAGACACTGCTCCACTATATCACCAGGGGCCAGACACTGCTCCACTATATCACCAGGGGTCAGACACTGCTCCACTATATCACCAGGGGTCAGACACTGCTCCACTATATCACCAGGGGCCAGACACTGCTCCACTATATCACCAGGGGCCAGACACTGCATCACTATATCACCAGGGGTCAGACACTGCTCCACTATATCACCAGGGGCCAGACACTGCTCCACTATATCACCAGGGGTCAGACACTGCTCCACCATATCACCAGGGGTCAGACACTGCTCCACTATATACACCAGGGGTCAGACACTGCTCCACTATATCACCAGGGGTCAGACACTGCTACACTATATCACCAGGGGCCAGACACTGCTCCACTATATCACCAGGGGTCAGACACTGCTCCACCATATCACCAGGGGTCAGACACTGCTCCACTATATCACCAGGGGTCAGACACTGCTCCACTATATCACCAGGGGTTAGACACGGCACCACTATATCACCAGGGGCCAGACACTGCATCACTATATCACCAGGGGTCAGACACTGCTCCACCATATAACCAGGGGTCAGACACTGCTCCACTATATCAACAGGGATCTGACACTGCTCCACTATATCACTAGGGTCAGACACTGCTCCACTATATCACCAGGGTCAGACACTGCACCACTATATCACCAGAGGCCAGACACTGCTCCACTGTATTACCAGGGGTCAGACACTGCTCCACCATATCACCAGGGGTCAGACACTGCTCCACTATATCACCAGGGGTCAGACACTGGTCCACTATATCACCAAGGGTCAGACACTGCTCCACCATATCACCAGGGGTCAGACACTGCTCCACCATATCACCAGGGGTCAGACACTGCTCCACTATATCAATAGGGATCTGACACTGCTCCACTATATCACCAGGGGTCAGACACTGCTCCACTATATCACCAGGGGCCAGACACTGCTCCACTATATCACCAGGGGTCAGACACTGCTCCACTATATCACCAGGGTTCAGAAACTGCTCCACTATATCACCAGGGGTCAGACACTGCTCCACTATATCACCAGGGGTCAGACACTGCTCCACTATATCACCAGGGGCCAGACACTGCATCACTATATCAATAGGGGTCAGACACTGCTCCACTATATCACCAGGGGCCAGACACTGCTCCACCATATCAACAGGGGTCAGACACTGCTCCACTATATCACCAGGGGTCAGACACTGCTCCACCATATCACCAGAGGCCAGACACTGCTCCACTATATCACCAAGGGTCAGACACTGCTCCACCATATCACCAGAGGCCAGACACTGCTCCACTATATCACCAGGGGTCAGACACTGCTCCACCATATCACCAGGGGTCAGACACTGCTCCACTATATCACCAGAGGTCAGACACTGCTCCACCATATCACCAGAGGTCAGACACTGCTCCACTATATCACCAGGGGTCAGACACTGCTCCACTATATCACCAGAGGTCAGACACTGCTCCACCATATCACCAGAGGTCAGACACTGCTCCACTATATCACCAGGGGTCAGACACTGCTCCACCATATCACCAGAGGCCAGACACTGCTCCACTATATCACCAGAGGTCAGACACTGCTCCACCATATCACCAGAGGCCAGACACTGCTCCACCATATCACCAAGGGCCAGACACTGCTCCACTATATCACCAGGGGCCAGACACTGCTCCACTATATCACCAGAGGTCAGACACTGCTCCACTATATCACCAGGGGTCAGACACTGCTCCACCATATCACCAGAGGCCAGACACTGCTCCACTATATCACCAGGGGTCAGACACTGCTCCACCATATCACCAGGGGTCAGACACTGCTCCACTGTATCACCAGGGGTCAGACACTGCTCCACCATATCACCAGGGGTCAGACACTGCTCCACTATATCACCAGAGGTCAGACACTGCTCCACCATATCACCAGGGGTCAGACACTGCTCCACTATATCACCAGGGGCCAGACACTGCTCCACCATATCACCAGGGGTCAGACACTGCTCCACTATATCACCAGGGGTCAGACACTGCACCACTATATCACCAGGGGTCAGATACTGCTCCACTATATCACCAGGGGTCAGACACTGCTCCACTATATCACCAGGGGCCAGACACTGCACCACTATATCACCAGGGGTCAGACACTGCTCCACTATATCACCAGAGGTCAGACACTGCTCCACCATATCACCAGGGGTCAGACACTGCTCCACTATATCACCAGGGGTCAGACACTGCACCACTATATCACCAGGCGTCAGACACTGCTCCACCATATCACCAGGGGTCAGACACTGCTCCACTATATCACCAGGGGCCAGACACTGCACCACTATATCACCAGGGGTCAGACACTGCTCCACTATATCACCAGGGGTCAGACACTGCTCCACTATATCACCAAGGGTCAGACACTGCTCCACTATATCACCAGGGGCCAGAAACTGCTCCACTATATCACCAAGGGTCAGACACTGCTCCACCATATCACCAGAGGTCAGACACTGCACCACTACATCACCAGGGGTCAGACACTGCACCACTACATCACCAGAGGTCAGACACTGCACCACTATATCACCAGAGGCCAGACACTGCACCACTATATCACCAGGGGTCAGACACTGCTCCACTATATCACCAGGGGTCAGACACTGATCCACCATATCACCAGGGGTCAGACATTGCTCCACTATATCACCAGGGGTCAGACACTGCTCCACTATATCACCAGGGGTCAGACACTGCACCACTATATAACCAGGGGTCAGACACTGCTCCACCATATCACCAGGGGTCAGACACTGCACCACTATATCACCAGGGGTCAGACACTGCACCAATATATCACCAGAGGTCAGACACTGCACCACTATATCACCAGGGGCCAGACACTGCTCCACTATATCACCAGGGGCCAGACACTGCACCACTATATCACCAGGGGTCAGACACTGCACCACTATATCACCAGGGGCCAGACACTGCATCACTATATCACCAGGGGTCAGACACTGCTCCACTATATCACCAGGGGCCAGACACAGCCCCACCATATCACCAGGGGTCAGACACTGCTCCACCATATCACCAGGGGTCAGACACTGCACCACTATATCACCAGGGGTCAGACACTGCTCCACTATATCACCAGGGGTCAGACACTGCTCCACTATATCACCAGGGGTCAGACACTGCTCCACTATATCACCAGGGGCCAGACACAGCCCCACCATATAACCAGGGGTCAGACACTGCTCCACCATATCACCAGGGGTCAGGTACTGCTCCACTATATCACCAGGGGTCAGACACTGCTCCACTATATCACCAAGGGTCAGACACTGCTCCACCATATCACCAGGGGTCAGACACTGCTCCACTTTATCACCAGAGGTCAGACACTGCTCCACTATATCACCAAGGGTCAGACACTGCTCCACTATATCACCAGGGGCCAGACACTGCTCCACTATATCACCAGGGGCCAGACACTGCTCCACTATATCACCAGGGGTCAGACACTGCTCCACTATATCACCAGGGGTCAGACACTGCTCCACTATATCACCAGGGGTCAGACACTGCACCACTATATCACCAGGGGTCAGACACTGCTCCACTATATTACCAGGGGTCAGACACTGCATCACTATATCACCAGGGATCAGACACTGCTCCACCATATCACCAGGGGTCAGACACTGCACCACTATATCACCAGGGGTCAGACACTGCTCCACCATATCACCAGGGGTCAGACACTGCACCACTATATCACCAGGGGTCAGACACTGCTCCCCTATATCACCAGGGGCCAGACACTGCACCACTATATCACCAGGGGTCAGACACTGCACCACTATATCACCAGGGGTCAGACACTGCTCCACTATATCACCAGGGGTCAGACACGGCTCCACTATATCACCAGGGGCCAGACACAGCCCCACCATATCACCAGGGGTCAGACACTGCTCCACCATATCACCAGGGGTCAGGCACTGCTCCACTATATCACCAGGGGTCAGACACTGCTCCACTATATCACCAAGGGTCAGACACTGCTCCACCATATCACCAGGGGTCAGACACTGCTCCACTATATCACCAGAGGTCAGACACTGCTCCACTATATCACCAAGGGTCAGACACTGCTCCACTATATCACCAGGGGCCAGACACTGCTCCACTATATCACCAGGGGCCAGACACTGCTCCACTATATCACCAGGGGCCAGACACTGCTCCACTATATCACCAGGGGTCAGACACTGCTCCACTATATTACCAGGGGTCAGACACTGCATCACTATATCACCAGGGATCAGACACTGCTCCACCATATCACCAGGGGTCAGACACTGCACTACTATATCACCAGGGGTCAGACACTGCACCACTATATCACCAGGGGCCAGACACTGCTCCACTATATCACCAGGGGTCAGACACTGCACCACTATATCACCAGGGGTCAGACACTGCTCCACTATATTACCAGGGGTCAGACACTGCATCACTATATCACCAGGGATCAGACACTGCTCCACCATATCACCAGGGGTCAGACACTGCACTAGTATATCACCAGGGGTCAGACACTGCACCACTATATCACCAGGGGTCAGACACTGCTCCACTATATCACCAGGGGTCAGATACTGCTCCACTATATCACCAGGGCCAGACACTGCTCCACTATATCACCAGGGGTCAGAAACTGCTCCACCATATCACCAGGGGTCAGACACTGCTCCACTATATCACCAGGGGTCAGATACTGCTCCACTATATCACCAGGGGTCAGACACTGCTCCACTATATCACCAGGGGTCAGACACTGCTCCACTATATCACCAGGGATCAGACACTGCTCCACTATATCACAAGAGGCCAGACACTGCACCACTATATCACCAGGCGTCAGACACTGCTCCACTATATCACCAGGGGTCAGACACTGCTCCACCATATCACCAGGGGTCAGACACTGCTCCACTATATCACCAGGGGTCAGACACTGCTCCACTATATCACCAGGGGCCAGACACTGCACCACTATATCACCAGGGGCCAGACACTGCACCACTATATCACCAGGGGTCAGACACTGCTCCACCATATCACCAGGGGTCAGACACTGCTCCACTATATCACCAGGGGTCAGACACTGGTCCACTATATCACCAAGGGTCAGACACTGCTCCACTATATCACCAGGGGTCAGACACTGCTCCACTATATCACCAGGGGTCAGACACTGCTCCACTATATCACCAGGGGTCAGACACTGCACCACTATATCACCAGGGGTCAGACACTGCACCACTATATCACCAGGGGTCAGACACTGCTCCACTATATCACCAGGGGTCAGACACTGCACCACTATATCACCAGGGGTCAGACACTGCTCCACTATATCACCAGGGGTCAGACACTGCACCACTATATCACCAGAGGTCAGACACTGCTCCACCATATCACCAGGGGCCAGACACTGCTCCACTATATCACCAGGGGCCAGACACTGCTCCACTATATCACCAGGGGTCAGACACTGCTCCACTATATCACCAAGGGCCAGACACTGCTCCACTATATCACCAGGGGCCAGACACTGCTCCACTATATCACCAAGGGTCAGACACTGCTCCACCATATCACCAGGGGTCAGACACTGCTCCACCATATCAACAGGGGTCAGACACTGCTCCACTATATCACCAGGGGTCAGATACTGCTCCACCATATCACCAGGGGTCAGACACTGCTCCACCATATCACCAGGGGTCAGACACTGCTCCACCATATCACCAGGGGTCAGACACTGCTCCACCATATCACCAGGGCCCAGACACTGTACCACTATATCACCAGGGGTCAAACACTGCTCCACTATATCACCAGGGGTCAGATACTGCTCCACTATATCACCAGGGGTCAGACACTGCTCCACTATATCACCAGGGGTCAGACACTGCTCCACTATATGACCAGGGGTCAGACACTGCTCCACAATATCACCAGGGGTCAGACACTGCTCCACTATATGACCAGGGGTCAGACACTGCTCCACTATATCACCAGGGGTCAGACACTGCTCCACCATATCACCAGGGGTCAGACACTGCTCCACCATATCACCAGGGGCCAGACACTGCACCACTATATCACCAGGGCCCAGACACTGTACCACTATATCACCAGGGGTCAGACACTGCTCCACTATATCACCAGGGGTCAGACACTGCTCCACTATATCACCAGGGGACAGACACTGCTCCACTATATCAACAGGGGTCAGACACTGCTCCACTACATCACCAGGGGTCAGACACTGCTCCACTATATCACCAGGGGTCAGACACTGCTCCACTATATGACCAGGGGTCAGACACTGCTCCACTATATCACCAGGGGTCAGACACTGCTCAACTATATCACCAGGGGTCAGACACTGCTCCACCATATCACCAGGGGTCAGACACTGCTCCACTATATCACCAGGGGTCAGACACTGCTCCACTATATCACCAGGGGTCAGACACTGCTCCACCATATCACCAGGGGTCAGACACTGCTCCACTATATCACCAGGGGTCAGACAATGCTCCACTATATCACCAGGGGTCAGACACTGCTCCACTATATCACCAGGGGTCAGACACTGCTCCACTATATCACCAGGGTTCAGAAACTGCTCCACTATATCACCAGGGGTCAGACACTGCTCCACTATATCACCAGCGGCCAGACACTGCATGACTATATCACCAGGGGTCAGACACTGCTGCACTATATCACCAGGGGCCAGACACTGCACCACTATATCACCAGAGGCCAGACACTGCACCACTATATCACCAGGGTTCAGAAACTGCTCCACTATATCACCAGGGGTCAGACACTGCTCCACTATATCACCAGGGGCCAGACACTGCATCACTATATCACCAGGGGTCAGACACTGCTGCACTATATTACCAGGGGTCAGACACTGCTCCACTATATCACCAGGGGCCAGACACTGCACCACTATATCACCAGGGTTCAGAAACTGCTCCACTATATCACCAGGGGTCAGACACTGCTCCACTATATCACCAGGGGTCAGACACTGCTCCACTATATCACCAGGGGTCAGACACTGCTCCACTATATCACCAGCGGCCAGACACTGCTCCACTATATCACCAGGGGTCAGACACTGCTCCACTATATCACCAGGGTTCAGAAACTGCTCCACTATATCACCAGGGGTCAGACACTGCTCCACTATATCACCAGCGGCCAGACACTGCATGACTATATCACCAGGGGTCAGACACTGCTGCACTATATCACCAGGGGCCAGACACTGCACCACTATATCACCAGAGGCCAGACACTGCACCACTATATCACCAGGGTTCAGAAACTGCTCCACTATATCACCAGGGGTCAGACACTGCTCCACTATATCACCAGGGGCCAGACACTGCATCACTATATCACCAGGGGTCAGACACTGCTGCACTATATTACCAGGGGTCAGACACTGCACCACTATATCACCAGGGTTCAGAAACTGCTCCACTATATCACCAGGGGCCAGACACTGCTCCACTATATCAACAAGGGCCAGACACTGCTCCACTATATCACCAGAGGCCAGACACTGCACCACTATATCACCAGGGTTCAGAAACTGCTCCACTATATCACCAGGGGCCAGACACTGCTCCACTATATCACCAAGGGCCAGACACTGCTCCACTATATCACTAAGGGCCAGACACTGCTCCACTATATTACCAAGGGCCAGACACTGCTCCACTATATCACCAGGGGTCAGACACTGCTCCACTATATCACCAGGGGTCAGACACTGCTCCACTATATCAACAGGGATCTGACACTGCTCCACTATATCACCAGGGGCCAGACACTGCTCCACTATATCACCAGGGGCCAGACACTGCTCCACTATATCACCAGGGGTCAGACACTGCTCCACTATATCACCAGGGGTCAGACACTGCTCCACTATATCACCAGGGGCCAGACACTGCTCCACTATATCACCAGGGGCCAGACACTGCATCACTATATCACCAGGGGTCAGACACTGCTCCACTATATCACCAGGGGCCAGACACTGCTCCACTATATCACCAGGGGTCAGACACTGCTCCACCATATCACCAGGGGTCAGACACTGCTCCACTATATCACCAGGGGTCAGACACTGCTCCACTATATCACCAGGGGTCAGACACTGCTCCACTATATCACCAGGGGCCAGACACTGCTCCACTATATCACCAGGGGTCAGACACTGCTCCACCATATCACCAGGGGTCAGACACTGCTCCACTATATCACCAGGGGTCAGACACTGCTCCACTATATCACCAGGGGTTAGACACGGCACCACTATATCACCAGGGGCCAGACACTGCATCACTATATCACCAGGGGTCAGACACTGCTCCACCATATAACCAGGGGTCAGACACTGCTCCACTATATCAACAGGGATCTGACACTGCTCCACTATATCACTAGGGTCAGACACTGCTCCACTATATCACCAGGGTCAGACACTGCACCACTATATCACCAGAGGCCAGACACTGCTCCACTGTATTACCAGGGGTCAGACACTGCTCCACCATATCACCAGGGGTCAGACACTGCTCCACTATATCACCAGGGGTCAGACACTGGTCCACTATATCACCAAGGGTCAGACACTGCTCCACCATATCACCAGGGGTCAGACACTGCTCCACCATATCACCAGGGGTCAGACACTGCTCCACTATATCAATAGGGATCTGACACTGCTCCACTATATCACCAGGGGTCAGACACTGCTCCACTATATCACCAGGGGCCAGACACTGCTCCACTATATCACCAGGGGTCAGACACTGCTCCACTATATCACCAGGGTTCAGAAACTGCTCCACTATATCACCAGGGGTCAGACACTGCTCCACTATATCACCAGGGGTCAGACACTGCTCCACTATATCACCAGGGGCCAGACACTGCATCACTATATCACCAGGGGTCAGACACTGCTCCGCCATATCACCAGGGGTCAGACACTGCTCCACTATATCAACAGGGATCTGACACTGCTCCACTATATCACCAGGGTCAGACACTGCTCCACTATATCACCAGGGGTCAGACACTGCACCACTATATCACCAGAGGCCAGACACTGCTCCACTATATTACCAGGGGTCAGACACTGCTCCACCATATCACGAGGGGTCAGACACTGCTCCACTATATCACCAGGGGTCAGACACTGCTCCAATATATCACCAGGGGTCAGACACTGCTCCACTATATCACCAGGGGTCAGACACTGCTCCACTATATCACCAAGGGTCAGACACTGCTCCACTATATCACCAGGGGTCAGACACTGCTCCACTATATCACCAGGGGTCAGACACTGCTCCACTATATCACCAGGGGTCAGACACTGCACCACTATATCACCAGGGGTCAGACACTGCTCCACTATATCACCAGGGGTCAGACACTGCTCCACTATATCACCAGGGGTCAGACACTACTCCACTATATCACCAGAGGTCAGACACTACTCCACTATATCACCAGGGGTCAGACACTGCTCCACTATATCACCAGGGGCCAGACACTGCACCACTATATCACCAGGGGCCAGACACTGCTCCACTATATCACCAGGGGTCAGACACTGCTCCACTATATCACCAGGGGTCAGACACTACTCCACTATATCACCAGAGGTCAGACACTACTCCACTATATCACCAGGGGTCAGACACTGCTCCACTATATCACCAGGGGTCAGACACTGCTCCACTATATCACCAGGGGTCAGACACTGCTCCACTATATCACCAGGGGCCAGACACTGCTCCACTATATCACCAGGGGTCAGACACTGCTCCACTATATCACCAGGGGTCAGACACTACTCCACTATATCACCAGAGGTCAGACACTACTCCACTATATCACCAGGGGTCAGACACTGCTCCACTATATCACCAGGGGTCAGACACTGCTCCACTATATCACCAGGGGTCAGACACTGCACCACTATATCACCAGGGGCCAGACACTGCTCCACTATATCACCAGAGGTCAGACACTGCTCCACTATATCACCAGGGGTCAGACACTGCTCCACTATATCACCAGGGGCCAGACACTGCTCCACTATATCACCAGGGGTCAGACACTGCTCTACTATATCACCAGGGGTCAGACACTGCTCCACCATATCACCAGGGGTCAGACACTGCTCCACTATATCACCAGGGGTCAGACACTGCTCCACTATATCACCAAGGGTCAGACACTGCTCCACCATATCACCAGGGGTCAGACACTACTCCACCATATCACCAGGGGTCAGACACTGCTCCACTATATCACCAGGGGTCAGACACTGCTCCACTATATCACCAGGGGTCAGACACTGCACCACTATATCACCAGGGGTCAGACACTGCACCACTATATCACCAGGGGTCAGACACTGCACCACTATATCACCAGGGTTCAGAAACTGCTCCACTATATCACCAGGGGCCAGACACTGCTCCACTATATCACCAGGGGCCAGACACTGCATCACTATATCACCAGGGGTCAGACACTGCACCACTATATCACCAGGGGCCAGACACTGCACCACTATATCACCAGGGGTCAGACACTGCACCACTATATCACCAGGGATCAGACACTGCTCCACTATATCACCAGGGGCCAGACACTGCATCACTATATCACCAGGGGTCAGACACTGCTCCACTATATCACCAGGGGTCAGACAGTGCTCCACTATATCACCAGGGGTCAGACACTGCTCCACTATATCACCAGGGGTCAGACACTGCTCCACTATATCACCAGGGGTCAGACACTGCACCACTATATCACCAGAGGTCAGACACTGCTCCACTATATCACCAGGGGTCAGACACTGCTCCACTATATCACCAGAGGTCAGACACTGCTCCACTATATCACCAGGGGTCAGACACTGCTCCACTATATCACCAGGGGTCAGACACTGCTCCACCATATCACCAAGGGCCAGACACTGCTCCACTATATCACCAGGGGTCAGACACTGCTCCACTATATCACCAGGGGCCAGACACTGCTCCACTATATCACCAGGGGTCAGACACTGCACCACTATATCACCAGGGGCCAGACACTGCTCCACTATATCACCAGGGGTCAGACACTGCACCACTATATCACCAGGGGTCAGACACTGCTCCAACATATCACCAGGGGTCAGACACTGCACCACTATCACCAGGGGTCAGACACTGCTCCACTATATCACCAGGGGTCAGACACTGCTCCACTATATCACCAGGGGTCAGACACTGCTCCACTATATCACCAGGGGTCAGACACTGCTCCACTATATCACCAGGGGTCAGACACTGCTCCACCATATCACCAGGGGTCAGACACTGCATCACTATATCACCAGGGGTCAGACACTGCTCCACTATATCACCAGGGGCCAGACACTGCACCACTATATCACCAGAGGTCAGACACTGCTCCACCATATCACCAGGGGCCAGACACTGCTCCACCATATCACCAGGGGCCAGACACTGCTCCACTATATCACCGGGGGTGAGACACTGCTCCACTATATCACCAGGGGTCAGACACTGCTCCACTATATCACCAGGGGTCAGATACTGCTCCACCATATCACCAGGGGTCAGACACTGCTCCACCATATCACCAGGGGCCAGACACTGCTCCACTATATCACCAGGGTCAGACACTGCTGCACTATATCACCAGGGGCCAGACACTGCTCCACTATATCACCAGGGATCAGACACTGCTCCACTATATCACCAGGGGTCAGACACTGCTCCACTATATCACCAGGGGTCAGACACTGCTCCACTATATCACCAGGGGTCAGACACTGCTCCACTATATCAACAGGGGTCAGACACTGCTCCACTATATCACCAGGGGTCAGACACTGCTCCACTATATCACCAGGGCTCAGACACTGCTCCACCATATCACCAGGGGCCAGACACTGCACCACCATATCAACAGGGGTCAGACACTGCTCCACTATATCACCAGGGGTCAGACACTGCTCCACTATATCACCAGGGGTCAGACACTGCTCCACTATATCACCAGGGGTCAGACACTGCTCCACTATATCACCAGGGGCCAGACACTGCTCCACCATATCACCAGGGGCCAGACACTGCACCACTATATCACCAGGGGCCAGACACTGCTCCACTATATCAACAGGGGCCAGACACTGCTCCACTATATCACCAGGGGTCAGACACTGCTCCACTATATCACCAGGGGTCAGACACTGCTTCACTATATCACCAGGGGTCAGACACTGCTCCACTATATCACCAGGGGCCAGACACTGCTCCACTATATCACCAGGGGTCAGACACTGCTCCACCATATCACCAGGGGTCAGATACTGCTCCACCATATCACCAGGGGTCAGACACTGCTCCACTATATCACCAAGGGCCAGACACTGCTCCACTATATCACCAGGGGCCAGACACTGCTCCACTATATCACCAGGGGCCAGACACTGCTCCATTATATCACCAAGGGCCAGACACTGCTCCACTATATCACCAGGGGCCAGACACTGCTCCACTATATCACCAGGGGTCAGACACTGCTGCACTATATCACCAGGGGCCAGACACTGCTCCACTATATCACCAGGGATCAGACACTGCTCCACTATATCACCAGGGTCAGACACTGCTCCACTATATCAACAGGGGTCAGACACTGCTCCACTATATCACCAGGGGTCAGACACTGCTCCACTATATCACCAGAGGTCAGACACTGCTCCACTATATCACCAGGGGTCAGACACTGCTCCACTATATCACCAGGGGTCAGACACTGCTCCACCATATCACCAGGGGCCAGACACTGCACCACCATATCAACAGGGGTCAGACACTGCTCCACTATATCACCAGGGGTCAGACACTGCTCCACTATATCAACAGGGGTCAGACACTGCTCCACTATATCACCAGGGGTCAGACACTGCTCCACTATATCACCAGGGGCCAGACACTGCTCCACCATATCACCAGGGGTCAGACACTGCACCACTATATCACCAGGGGTCAGACACTGCTCCACTATATCAACAGGGGCCAGACACTGCTCCACTATATCACCAGGGGTCAGACACTGCTCCACTATATCAACATGGGTCAGACACTGCTCCACTATATCACCAGGGGTCAGACACTGCTCCACTATATCACCAGGGATCAGACACTGCTCCACTATATCACCAGGGGTCAGACACTGCTCCACCATATCACCAGGGGTCAGACACTACTCCACTATATCACCAGGGGTCAGACACTGCTCCACTATATCACCAGGGGTCAGACACTGCTCCACTATATCACCAGGGGTCAGACACTGCTCCACCATATCACCAGGGGTCAGACACTGCTCCACTATATCAACAGGGATCTGACACTGCTCCACTATATCACCAGGGGTCAGACACTGCTCCACTATATCACCAGGGGCCAGACACTGCTCCACTATATCACCAGGGGTCAGACACTGCTCCACTATATCACCAGGGTTCAGAAACTGCTCCACTAAATCACCAGGGTTCAGACACTGCTCCACTATATCACCAGGGGTCAGACACTGCTCCACTATATCACCAGGGGTCAGACACTGCTCCGCCATATCACCAGGGGTCAGACACTGCTCCACTATATCAACAGGGATCTGACACTGCTCCACTATATCACAAGGGTCAGACACTGCTCCACTATATCACCAGGGGTCAGACACTGCACCACTATATCACCAGAGGCCAGACACTGCTCCACTATATTACCAGGGGTCAGACACTGCTCCACCATATCACCAGGGGTCAGACACTGCTCCACTATATCACCAGGGGTCAGACACTGGTCCACTATATCACCAGGGGTCAGACACTGCTCCACTATATCAACAGGGATCTGACACTGCTCCACTATATCACCAGGGGCCAGACACTGCTCCACTATATCACCAGGGGCCAGACACTGCTCCACTATATCACCAGGGGTGAGACACTGCTCCACTATATCACCAAGGGCCAGACACTGCTCCACTATATCACCAGGGGTCAGATACTGCTCCACCATATCACCAGGGGTCAGACACTGCTCCACTATATCACCAAGGGCCAGACACTGCTCCACTATATCACCAGGGGCCAGACACTGCTCCACTATATCACCAGGGGCCAGACACTGCTCCACTATATCACCAAGGGCCAGCCACTGCTCCACTATATCACCAGGGGCCAGACACTGCTCCACTATATCACCAGGGGCCAGACACTGCTCTACTATATCACCAAGGGCCAGACACTGCTCCACTATATCACCAGGGATCAGACACTGCTGCACTATATCACCAGGGGTCAGACAGTGCTCCACTATATCACCAGGGGTCAGACACTGCTGCACTATATCACCAGGGGTCAGACACTGCTCCACTATATCACCAGGGGTCAGACACTGCTGCACTATATCACAAGGGGCCAGACACTGCTCCACTATATCACCAGGGATCAGACACTGCTCCACTATATCACCAGGGGTCAGACACTGCTCCACTATATCACCAGGGTCAGACACTGCTCCACTATATCACCAGGGGCCAGACACTGCTCCACTATATCACCAGGGGTCAGACACTGCTCCACCATATCACCAGGGGTCAGACACTGCTCCACTATATCACCAGGGGCCAGACACTGCTCCACCATATCACCAGGGGCCAGACACTGCACCACTATATCACCAGGGGCCAGACACTGCTCCACTATATCAACAGGGGTCAGACACTGCTGCACTATATCACCAGGGGTCAGACACTGCTCCACTATATCACCAGGCGTCAGACACTGCTCCACTATATCAACAGGGGCCAGACACTGCTCCACTATATCACCAAGGGCCAGACACTGCTCCACTATATCACCAGGGGTCAGACACTGCTCCACTATATCACCAAGGGCCAGACACTGCTCCACTATATCAACAGGGGTCAGACACTGCTCCACTATATCACCAGGGTCAGACACTGCTCCACTATATCAACAGGGGTCAGACACTGCTCCACTATATCACCAGGGGTCAGACACTGCTCCACTATATCACCAGGGGCCAGACACTGCTCCACCATATCACCAGGGGCCAGACATGGCACCACTATATTACCAGGGTTCAGAAACTGCTCCACTATATCACCAGGGGCCAGACACTGCTCCACTATATCACCAGGGGCCAGACACTGCATCACTTTATCACCAGGGGTCAGACACTGCTCCACTATATCACCAGGGGCCAGACACTGCTCCACTATATCACCAGGGGTCAGAAACTGCTCCACTATATCACCAGGGGTCAGACACTGCATCACTATATCACCAGGAGTCAGACACTGCTCCACTATATCACCAGGGGTCAGACACTGCTCCACTATATCACCAGGGGCCAGACACTGCTCCACTATATCACCAGGGGTCAGACACTGCTCCACTATATCACCAGGGGCCAGACACTGCATCACTATATCACCAGGGGTCAGACACGGCACCACTATATCACCAGGGGCCAGACACTGCATCACTATATCACCAGGGGTCAGACACTGCTCCGCCATATCACCAGGGGTCAGACACTGCACCACTATATCAACAGGGATCTGACACTGCTCCACTATATCACCAGGGGTCAGAAACTGCTCCACTATATCACCAGGGGTCAGAAACTGCTCCACTATATCACCAGGGGTCAGACACTGCTCCACTATATCACCAGGGGCCAGACACTGCATCACTATATCACCAGGGGTCAGACACTGCTCCACCATATCACCAGGGGCCAGACACGACACCACTATATCACCAGAGGCCAGACACTGCACCACTATATCACCAGAGGCCAGACACTGCTCCACTATATCACCAGGGGCCAGACACTGCTCCACTATATCACCAGGGGCCAGACACTGCTGCACTATATCACCAGGGGCCAGACACTGCTCCACTATATCACCAGGGATTAGACACTGCTCCACTATATCACCAGGGTCAGACACTGCTCCACTATATCAACAGGGGTCAGACACTGCTCCACTATATCACCAGGGGTCAGACACTGCTCCACTATATCACCAGGGGCCAGACACTGCTCCACTATATCACCAGGGGCCAGACACTGCTCCACTATATCACCAGGGGCCAGACACTGCTCCATCATATTACCAGGGGCCAGACACTGCTCCACCATATCACCAGGGGCCAGACACTGCTCCACTATATCACCAGGGGCCAGAAACTGCTCCACTATATCAACAGGGGTCAGAAACTGCTCCACTATATCAACAGGGGTCAGACACTGCTCCACTATATCACCAGGGACCAGACACTGCTCCACTATATCACCAGGGATCAGACACTGCTCCACTATATCACCAGGGGTCAGACACTGCTCCACTATATCACCAGGGGCCAGACACTGCTCCGCTATATCACCAGGGGCCAGACACTGCTCCACCATATCACCAGGGGCCAGACACTGCTCCACCATATCACCAGGGGCCAGACACTGCACCACTATATCACCAGGGGTCAGACACTGCTCCACTATATCAACAGGGATCAGACACTGCTCCACTATATCACCAGGGGTCAGACACTGCTCCACTATATCACTAGGGGCCAGACACTGCTCCACCATATCACCAGGGGCCAGACACGGCACCACTATATCACCAGGGGCCAGACACTGCTCCACTATATCACCAGGGTCAGACACTGCTCCACTATATCAACAGGGGTCAGACACTGCTCCACTATATCACCAGGGGTCAGACACTGCTCCACTATATCACCAGGGGCCAGACACTGCTCCACCATATCACCAGGGGCCAGACACGGCACCACTATATCACCAGAGGCCAGACACTGCACCACTATATCACCAGGGGTCAGACACTGCTCCACTATATCACCAGAGGCCAGACACTGCACCACTATATCACCAGGGTTCAGAAACTGCTCCACTATATCACCAGGGGCCAGACACTGCATCACTATATCACCAGGGGCCAGACATGGCACCACTATATCACCAGAGGCCAGACATGGCACCACTATATCACCAGGGTTCAGAAACTGCTCCACTATATCACCAGGGGCCAGACACTGCATCACTATATCACCAGGGGCCAGACACTGCATCACTATATCACCAGGGGCCAGACATGGCACCACTATATCACCAGGGGCCAGACACTGCATCACTATATCACCAGGGGCCAGACACTGCTCCACTATATCACCAGGGTTCAGAAACTGCTCCACTATATCACCAGGGGCCAGACACTGCTCCACTATATCACCAGGGGCCAGACACTGCATCACTATATCACCAGGGGCCAGACACTGCATCACTATATCACCAGGGGTCAGACGCTGCTCCACTATATCACCAGGGGCCAGACGCTGCTCCACTATATCACCAGGGGTCAGAAACTGCTCCACTATATCACCAGGGGTCAGACACTGCTCCACTATATCACCAGGGGCCAGACACTGCATCACTATATCACCAGGGGTCAGACACTGCTCCACCATATCACCAGGGGCCAGACACGGCACCACTATATCACCAGGGGCCAGACACTGCTCCACTATATCACCAGGGGTCAGACACTGCTCCACTATATCACCAGGGGCCAGACACTGCTGCACTATATCACCAGGGGTCAGACACTGCTCCGCCATATCACCAGGGGTCAGACACTGCTCCACTATATCAACGGGGATCTGACACTGCTCCACTATATCACCAGGGGTTAGACACTGCTCCACTATATCACCAGGGGTCAGACACTGGTCCACTATATCACCAAGGGTCAGACACTGCTCCACTATATCACCAGGGGTCAGACACTGCATCACTATATCACCAGGGGTCAGACACTGCTCCACTATATCACCAGGCTTCAGACACTGCTCCACTATATCACCAGGGGCCAGACACTGCTCCACTATATCACCAGGGGTCAGAAACTGCTCCACTATATCACCAGGGGTCAGACACTGCTCCACTATATCACCAGGGGTCAGACACTGCTCCACTATATCACCAGGGGTCAGACACTGCAGCACTATATCACCAGGGGTCAGACACTGCTCCATTATATCACCAGGGGTCAGAAACTGCTCCACTATATCACCAGGGGCCAGACACTGCTCCACTATATCACCAGGGGTCAGAAACTGCTCCACTATATCACCAGGGGTCAGACACTGCTCCACTATATCACCAGGGGTCAGACACTGCTCCACCATATCACCAGGGGCCAGACACGGCACCACTATATCTCCAGAGGCCAGACACTGCACCACTATATCACCAGGGTTCAGAAACTGCTCCACTATATCACCAGGGGCCAGACACTGCTCCACTATATCACCAGGGGCCAGACACTGCATCACTATATCACCAGGGGTCAGACACTGCATCACTATATCACCAGGGGTCAGACACTGCTCCACTATATCACCAGGGGCCAGACACTGCTCCACTATATCACCAGGGGTCAGAAACTGCTCCACTATATCACCAGGGGTCAGACACTGCTCCACTATATCACCAGGGGCCAGACACTGCATCACTATATCACCAGGGGTCAGATACTGCTCCACCATATCACCAGGGGTCAGACACTGCTCCACTATATCACCAAGGGCCAGACACTGCTCCACTATATCACCAGGGGCCAGACACTGCTCCACTATATCACCAGGGGCCAGACACTGCATCACTATATCACCAGGGGTCAGATACTGCTCCACCATATCACCAGGGGTCAGACACTGCTCCACTATATCACCAAGGGCCAGACACTGCTCCACTATATCACCAGGGGTCAGACACTGCTCCACTATATCACCAGGGGTCAGACACTGCTCCACCATATCACCAGGGGCCAGACACTGCACCACTATATCACCAGGGGCCAGACACTGCTCCACTATATCACCAAGGGCCAGACACTGCTCCACTATATCACCAGGGGCCAGACACTGCTCCATTATATCACCAGGGATCAGACACTGCTCCACTATATCAGCAGGGGCCAGACACTGCTCCACTATATCACCAGGGGTCAGACACTGCTCCACTATATCACCAGGGGCCAGACACTGCTCCACCATATCACCAGGGGCCAGACACTGCTCCACTATATCAACAGGGGTCAGACACTGCTGCACTATATCACCAGGGGCCAGACACTGCTCCACTATATCACCAGGGGTCAGACACTGCTCCACTATATCACCAGGGGTCAGACACTGCTCCACTATATCACCAGGGGTAAGACACTGCTCCACTATATCAACAGGGGTCAGACACTGCTGCACTATATCACCAGGGGCCAGACACTGCACCACTATATCACCAGGGGCCAGACACTGCTCCATTATATCACCAGGGATCAGACACTGCTCCACTATATCAACAGGGGTCAGACACTGCTCCACTATATCACCAGGGGTCAGACACTGCTCCACTATATCACCAGGGGCCAGACACTGCTCCACCATATCACCAGGGGCCAGACACTGCACCACTATATCACCAGGGGCCAGACACTGCTAAACTATATCAACAGGGGTCAGACACTGCTGCACTATATCACCAGGGGCCAGACACTGCTCCACTATATCACCAGGGATCAGACTCTGCTCCACTATATCACCAGGGGCCAGACACTGCACCACTATATCACCAGGGGCCAGACACTGCTCCACTATATCAACAGGGGTCAGACACTGCTCCACTATATCAACAGGGGTCAGACACTGCTCCACTATATCACCAGGGATCAGACACTGCTCCACTATATCACCAGGGGTCAGACACTGCTCCACTATATCACCAGGGGTCAGACACTGCTCCACTATATCACCAGGGTCAGACACTGCTGCACTATATCACCAGGGGCCAGACACTGCTCCACTATATCACCAGGGGTCAGACACTGCTCCACTATATCACCAGGGGTCAGACACTGCTCCACTATATCACCAGGGGTCAGACACTGCTCCACTATATCACCAGGGTCAGACACTGCATCACTATATCACCAGGGGCCAGACACTGCTCCACTATATCAACAGGGATCAGACACTGCTCCACTATATCACCAGGGGTCAGACACTGCTCCACTATATCACCAGGGATCAGACACTGCTCCACTATATCACCAGGGGCCAGACACTGCTCCACCATATCACCAGGGGCCAGACACTGCTCCACTATATCACCAGGGGCCAGACACTGCATCACTATATCACCAGGGGTCAGACACTGCTCCACTATATCACCAGGGGCCAGACACTGCTCCACTGTATTACCAGGGGCCAGACACTGCTCCACTGTATTACCAGGGGTCAGACACTGCTCCACTATATCAACGGGGATCTGACACTGCTCCACTATATCACCAGGGGTCAGACACTGCTCCACTATATCACCAGGGGTCAGACACTGCACCACTATATCACCAGAGGCCAGACACTGCTCCACTGTATTACCAGGGGTCAGACACTGCTCCACCATATCACCAGGGGTCAGACACTGCTCCACTATATCACCAGAGGTCAGACACTGCTCCACTATATCACCAAGGGTCAGACACTGCTCCACCATATCACCAGGCGTCAGACACTGCTCCACTATATCAACAGGGATCTGACACTGCTCCACTATATCACCAGGGGTCAGACACTGCTGCACTATATCACCAGGGGCCAGACACTGCTCCACCATATCACCAGGGGTCAGACACTGCTCCACTATATCACCAGAGGTCAGACACTGCTCCACTATATCACCAAGGGTCAGACACTGCTCCACCATATCACCAGGCGTCAGACACTGCTCCACTATATCAACAGGGATCTGACACTGCTCCACTATATCACCAGGGGTCAGACACTGCTGCACTATATCACCAGGGGCCAGACACTGCTCCACTATATCACCAGGGGCCAGACACTGCTCCACTATATCACCAGGGTTCAGAAACTGCTCCACTATATCACCAGGGGTCAGACACTGCTCCACTATATCACCAGGGGTCAGACACTGCTCCACTATATCACCAGGGGCCAGACACTGCTCCACTATATCACCAGGGGCCAGACACTGCTCCACTATATCACCAGGGGTCAGACACTGCTCCACTATATCACCAGGGGTCAGACACTGCTGCACTATATCACCAGAGGTCAGACACTGCTCCACTATATTACCAGAGGTCAGACACTGCTCCACCATATCACCAGGGGTCAGACACTGCTCCACTATATCAACAGGGATCTGACACTGCTCCACTATATCACCAGGGCCCAGACACTGCTCCCCTATATCACCAGGGGTCAGACACTGGTCCACTATATCACCAGGGCCCAGACACTGCTCCACTATATCACCAAGGGTCAGACACTGCTCCACTATATCACCAGGGGTCAGACACTGCTCCACTATATCACCAGGGTTCAGACACTGCTCCACTATATCACCAGGCGTCAGACACTGCTCCACTATATCACCAGGGGTCAGACACTGCTCCACTATATCACCAGAGGTCAGACACTACTCCACTATATCACCAGAGGTCAGACACTGCTCCACTATATCACCAGGGGTCAGTCACTGCTCCACTATATCACCAGGGGTCAGACACTGCACCACTATATCACCAGGGGTCAGACACTGCACCACTATATCACCAGGGGTCAGACACTGCACCACTATATCACCAGAGGTCAGACACTGCTCCACTATATCACCAGGGGTCAGTCACTGCTCCACTATATCACCAGGGGTCAGACACTGCACCACTATATCACCAGGGCCAGACACTGCTCCACTATATCACCAGGGGTCAGACACTGCTCCACTATATCACCAGGGGTCAGACACTGCTCCACTATATCACCAGGGGTCAGTCACTGCTCCACTATATCACCAGGGGCCAGACACTGCTCCACTATATCACCAGGGGTCAGACACTGCACCACTATATCACCAGGGGTCAGACACTGCTCCACTATATCACCAGGGGTCAGTCACTGCTCCACTATATCACCAGGGGTCAGACACTGCACCACTATATCACCAGGGGCCAGACACTGCTCCACTATATCACCAGGGGTCAGACACTGCACCACTATATCACCAGGGGTCATACACTGCACCACTATATCACCAGGGCCAGACACTGCTCCACTATATCACCAGGGGTCAGACACTGCTCCACTATATCACCAGGGGTCAGACACTGCTCCACTATATCACCAGGGGTCAGTCACTGCTCCACTATATCACCAGGGGTCAGACACTGCACCACTATATCACCAGGGGCCAGACACTGCTCCACTATATCACCAGGGGTCAGACACTGCACCACTATATCACCAGGGGTCATACACTGCACCACTATATCATCAGAGGCCAGACACTGCACCACTATATCACCAGGCGTCAGACACTGCTCCACTATATCACCAGGGGTCAGACACTGCTCCACCATATCACCAGGGGTTAGACACTGCTCCACTATATCACCAGGGGTCAGACACTGGTCCACTATATCACCAAGGGTCAGACACTGCTCCACTATATCACCAGGGGTCAGACAGTGCTCCACTATATCACCAGGGGTCAGACACTGCTCCACTATATCACCAGGGGTCAGACACTGCTCCACTATATCACCAGGGGTCAGACACTGCACCACTATATCACCAGGGGTCAGACACTGCTCCACTATATCACCAGAGGTCAGACACTGCTCCACTATATCACCAGGGGTCAGACACTGCTCCACTATATCACCAGGGGTCAGACACTGCTCCACTATATCACCAGGGGTCAGACACTGCTCCACTATATCACCAGGGGTCAGACACTGCTCCACTATATCACCAGGGGTCAGACACTGCTCCACCATATCACCAGGGGTCAGATACTGCATCACTATATCACCAGGGGTCAGACACTGCTCCACTATATCACCAGGGGCCAGACACTGCACCACTATATCACCAGAGGTCAGACACTGCTCCACCATATCACCAGGGGCCAGACACTGCTCCACTATATCACCAGGGGCCAGACACTGCTCCACTATATCACCAGTGGTGAGACACTGCTCCACTATATCACCAAGGGCCAGACACTGCTCCACTATATCACCAGGGGTCAGATACTGCTCCACCATATCACCAGGGGTCAGACATTGCTCCACTATATCACCAGGGGTCAGACACTGCTCCACTATATCACCAAGGGCCAGACACTGCTCCACTATATCACCAGGGGCCAGACACTGCTCCACTATATCACCAGGGGCCAGACACTGCTCCACTATATCACCAAGGGCCAGACACTGCTCCACTATATCACCAGGGGCCAGACACTGCTCCACTATATCAACAGGGGTCAGACACTGCTGCACTATATCACCAGGGGCCAGACACTGCTCCACTATATCACCAGGGGTCAGACACTGCTCCACTATATCACCAGGGATCAGACACTGTTCCACTATATCACCAGGGGTCAGACACTGCTCCACTATATCACCAGGGGTCAGACACTGCTCCACTATATCACCAGGGGCCAGACACTGCTCCTCTATATCAACAGGGGTCAGACACTGCTCCACTATATCACCAGGGGTCAGACACTGCTCCACTATATCACCAGGGGCCAGACACTGCTTCACTATATCACCAGGGACAGACACTGCTTCACTATATCAACAGGGGTCAGACACTGCTCCACTATATCACCAGGGGTCAGACACTGCTCCACTATATCACCAGGGGTCAGACACTGCTCCACTATATCACCAGGGGCCAGACACAGCACCACTATATCACCAAGGGTCAGATACTGCTCCACCATATCACCAGGGGTCAGACACTGCTCCACCATATCACCAGGGGTCAGACACTGCTCCACTATATCACCAGAGGTCAGACACTGCTCCACTATATCACCAAGGGTCAGACACTGCTCCACTATATCACCAGGGGCCATACACTGCTCCACTATATCACCAGGGGCCAGACACTGCTCCACCATATCACCAGGGGTCAGACACTGCTCCACTATATCAACAGGGGTCAGACACTGCTGCACTATATCACCAGGGGCCAGACACTGCTCCACTATATCAACAGGGGTCAGACACTGCTGCACTATATCACCAGGGGCCAGACACTGCTCCACTATATCACCAGGGATCAGACACTGCTCCACTATATCACCAGGGGTCAGACACTGCTCCACTATATCACCAGGGGTCAGACACTGCTCCACTATATCATCAGAGGTCAGACACTGCTCCACTATATCACCAGGGGTCAGACACTGCTCCACCATATCACCAGGGGTCAGACACTGCTCCACCATATCACCAGGGGTCAGACACTGCTCCACTATATCATCAGAGGTCAGACACTGCTCCACTATATCACCAGGGGTCAGACACTGCTCCACTATATCACCAAGGGCCAGACACTGCTCCACTATATTACCAAGGGCCAGACACTGCTCCACCATATCACCAGGGGTCAGACACTGCTCCACTATATCACCAGGGGTCAGACACTGCTCCACTATATCACCAGAGGTCAGACACTGCTCCACCATATCACCAGGGGTCAGACACTGCTCCACTATATCACCAAGGGCCAGACACTGCTCCACCATATCACCAGGGGCCAGACACTGCTCCACCATATCACCAGGGGTCAGACACTGTACCACCATATCACCAGGGGTCAGACACTGCTCCACTATATCACCAGGGGTCAGACACTGCTCCACTATATCACCAGGGGCCAGACACTGCTCCACTATATCACGAGGGGTCAGACACTGCTACACCATATCACCAGGGGTCAGACACTGCTCCACCATATCACCAGGGGTCAGACACTGCTCCACTATATCACCAGAGGTCAGACACTGCACCACTATATCACCAGAGGTCAGACACTGCTCCACCATATCACCAGGGGTCAGACACTGCTCCACCATATCACCAGGGGCCAGACACTGCTCCACTATATCACCAGGGGTCAGACACTGCTCCACTATATCACCAGGGGTCAGACACTGCTCCACCATATCACCAGGGGTCAGACACTGCTCCACCATATCACCAGGGGTCAGACACTGCTCCACTATAACACCAGGGGCCAGACACTGCTCCACCATATCACCAGGGGTCAGACACTGCTCCACCATATCAGCAGGGCCCAGACACTGCACCACTATATCACTAGGGCCCAGACACTGTACCACTATATCACCAGGGGCCAGACACTGCTCCACCATATCACCAGGGGTCAGACACTGCTCCACCATATCACCAGGGGTCAGACACTGCTCCACCATATCACCAGGGGTCAGACACTGCTCCACTATATCACCAGGGGTCAGAC
This sequence comes from Phyllobates terribilis, assembly GCF_046119375.1. Taxonomy (NCBI): domain Eukaryota; kingdom Metazoa; phylum Chordata; class Amphibia; order Anura; family Dendrobatidae; genus Phyllobates; species Phyllobates terribilis. The sequence continues at coordinate 356,382,132 of NW_027362765.1, forward strand.
AATGCTCCACTATATCACCAGGGGTCAGACACTGCTCCACTATATCACCAGGGGTCAGACACTGCACCACTATATCACCAGAGGTCAGACACTGCTCCACCATATCACCAGGGGTCAGACAATGCTCCACCATATCACCAGGGGTCAGACAATGCTCCACTATATCAACAGGGATCTGACACTGCTCCACTATATCACCAGGGGTCAGACAATGCTCCACTATATCACCAGGGGTCAGACAATGCTCCACTATATCAACAGGGATCTGACACTGCTCCACTATATCACCAGGGGTCAGACACTGCTCCACTATATCACCAGGGGCCAGACACTGCTCCACCATATCACCAGGGGCCAGACACTGCACCACTATATCACCAGGGGTCAGACACTGCTCCACTATATCAACAGGGATCTGACACTGCTCCACTATATCACCAGGGGTCAGACACTGCTCCACCATATCACCAGGGGTCAGACACTGCTCCACTATATCACCAGGGGTCAGACACTGCTCCACCATATCACCAGGGGCCAGACACTGCACCACTATATCACCAGGGGTCAGACACTGCTCCACTATATCACCAGGGGTCAGACACTGCTCCACCATATCACCAGGGGCCAGACACTGCACCACTATATCACCAGGGGCCAGACACTGCTCCACCATATCACCAGGGGCCAGACACTGCATCACTTTATCACCAGGGGTCAGACACTGCTCCACTATATCACCAGGGGTCAGACACTGCTCCACTATATCACCAGGGCCCAGACACTGCACCACTATATCACCAGGGGTCAGACACTGCATCACTTTATCACCAGGGGTCAGACACTGCTCCACTATATCACCAGGGGTCAGACACTGCTCCACTATATCACCAGGGGTCAGACACTGCTCCACTATATCACTAGGGGTCAGACACTGCACCACTATATCACCAGGGGCCAGACACTGCTCCACCATATCACCAGGGGCCAGACACTGCATCACTTTATCACCAGGGGTCAGACACTGCTCCACTATATCACCAGGGGTCAGACACTGCTCCACTATATCACCAGGGCCCAGACACTGCACCACTATATCACCAGGGGTCAGACACTGCATCACTTTATCACCAGGGGTCAGACACTGCTCCACTATATCACCAGGGGTCAGACACTGCACCACTATATCACCAGAGGTCAAACACTGCTCCACTATATCACCAGGGGTCAGACACTGCATCACTTTATCACCAGGGGTCAGACACTGCTCCACTATATCACCAGGGGCCAGACACTGCTCCACTAAATCACTAGGGGTCAGACACTGCACCACTATATCACCAGAGGTCCGACACTGCTCCACCATATCACCAGGGGCCAGACACTGCTCCACTATATCACCAGGGGCCAGACACTGCTCCAATATATCACCAAGGGCCAGACACTGCTCCACTATATCACCAGGGGTCAGACACTGCTCCACTATATCACCAGGCGTCAGACACTGCTCCACTATATCACCAGGGGTCAGACACTGCACCACTATATCACCAGGGGTCAGACACTGCTCCACTATATCACCAAGGGCCAGACACTGCTCCACTATATCACCAGAGGTCAAACACTGCTCCACTATATCACCAGGGGTCAGACACTGCATCACTTTATCACCAGGGGTCAGACACTGCTCCACTATATCACCAGAGGTCAAACACTGCTCCACTATATCACCAGGGGTCAGACACTGCATCACTTTATCACCAGGGGTCAGACACTGCTCCACTATATCACCAGGGGCCAGACACTGCTCCACTATATCACTAGGGGTCAGACACTGCACCACTATATCACCAGAGGTCAAACACTGCTCCACTATATCACCAGGGGTCAGACACTGCATCACTTTATCACCAGGGGTCAGACACTGCTCCACTATATCACCAGGGGCCAGACACTGCTCCACTATATCACTAGGGGTCAGACACTGCACCACTATATCACCAGAGGTCCGACACTGCTCCACCATATCACCAGGGGCCAGACACTGCTCCACTATATCACCAGGGGCCAGACACTGCTCCAATATATCACCAAGGGCCAGACACTGCTCCACTATATCACCAAGGGCCAGACACTGCTCCACTATATTACCAAGGGCCAGACACTGCTCCACTATATCACCAGGGGTCAGACACTGCTCCACTATATCACCAGGGGCCAGACACTGCTCCACTATATCACCAGGGGCCAGACACTGCTCCACTATATCACCAGGGATCTGACACTGCTCCACTATATCACCAGGGGCCAGACACTGCACCACCATATCACCAGGGGCCAGACACTGCACCACTATATCACCAGGGCCGAGACACTGTACCACTATATCACCAGGGGTCAGACACTGCTCCACTATATCACCAGGGGTCAGACACTGCTCCACCATATCACCAGGGGTCAGACACTGCTCCACCATATCACCAGGGGCCAGACACTGCACCACTATATCACCAGGGCCCAGACACTGTACCACTATATCACCAGGGGTCAGACACTGCTCCACTATATCACCAGGGGACAGACACTGCTCCACCATATCACCAGGGGTCAGAAACTGCTCCACTATATCACCAGGGGACAGACACTGCACCACTATATCACCAGGGCCCAGACACTGTACCACTATATCACCAGGGGTCAGACACTGCTCCACTATATCACCAGGGGTCAGACACTGCTCCACCATATCACCAGGGGTCAGACACTGCTCCACTATATCACCAGGGGTCAGACAATGCTCCACTATATCACCAGGGGTCAGACTAGCTCCACTATATCACCAGGGGTCAGACACTGCTCCACTATATCACCAGGGGTCAGACACTGCTCCACTATATCACCAGGGGACAGACACTGCTCCACTACATTACCAGGGGTCAGACACTGCTCCACTACATCACCAGGGGTCAGACACTGCTCCACTATATCACCAGGGGTCAGACACTGCTCCACTATATCACTAGGGGTCAGACACTGCTCCACCATATCACCAGGGGTCAGACACTGCTCCACTATATCACCAGGGGTCAGACAATGCTCCACTATATCACCAGGGGTCAGACTAGCTCCACTATATCACCAGGGGTCAGACACTGCTAAACTATATCAACAGGGATCTGACACTGCTCCACTATATCACCAGGGGTCAAACACTGCTCCACTATATCACCAGGGGTCAGACACTGCTGCACTATATCACCAGGGGTCAGACACTGCTCCACTATATCACCAGGGGTCAGACACTGCATCACTATATCACCAGGGGTCAGACACTGCTCCACTATATCACCAGGGGTCAGACACTGCTCCACTATATCACCAGGGTTCAGACACTGCTCCACTATATCACCAGGGGTCAGACACTGCTCCACTATATCACCAGGGGTCAGACAATGCTCCACTATATCACCAGGGGTCAGACACTGCTCCACTATATCACCAGGGGTCAGACACTGCACCACTATATCACCAGGGGTCAGACACTGCTCCACTAGATCACCAGGGGTCAGACACTGCACCACTATATCACCAGGGGTCAGACACTGCTCCACTATATCACCAGGGGTCAGACACTGCACCACTATATCACCAGGCGTCAGACACTGCACCACTATATCACCAGGCGTCAGACACTGCTCCACTATATCACCAGGGGTCAGACACTGCTCCACCATATCACCAGGGGTCAGACACTGCTCCACTATATCACCAGGGGTCAGACACTGCTCCACTATATCACCAGGGGTCAGACACTGCTCCACTATATCACCAGGGGCCAGACACTGCACCACTATATCACCAGGGGTCAGACACTGCTCCACTATATCACCAGGGGTCAGACACTGCTCCACTATATCACCAGGCGTCAGACACTGCTCCACTATATCACCAGGGGTCAGACACTGCTCCACTATATCACCAGGGGTCAGACACTGCTCCACTACATCACCAGGGGTCAGACACTGCTCCACTATATCACCAGGGGTCAGACACTGCTCCACTATATCACCAGGGGTCAGACACTGCTCCACTATCTCACCAGGGGCCAGACACTGCTCCACTATATCACCAGGGGTCAGACACTGCTACACCATATCACCAGGGGTCAGACACTGCTCCACCATATCACCAGGGGTCAGACACTGCACCACTATATCACCAGGGGTCAGACACTGCTCCACTATATCACCAGGGGTCAGACACTGCTCCACTATATCACCAGGGGCCAGACACTGCTCCACTATATCACCAGGGGTCAGACACTGCTCCACTATATCACCAGGGGCCAGACACTGCACCACTATATCACCAGGGGTCAGACACTGCTCCCCTATATCACCAGGGGTCAGAAACAGTACCACTATATCACCAGAGGCCAGACACTGCACCACTATATCACCAGGCGTCAGACACTGCTCCACTATATCACCAGGGGTCAGACACTGCTCCACCATATCACCAGGGGTCAGACACTGGTCCACTATATCACCAGGGGACAGACACTGCTCCACCATATCACCAGGGGTCAGACACTGCTCCACTATATCACCAGGGGACAGACACTGCTCCACTACATCACCAGGGGTCAGACACTGCTCCACTATATCACCAGGGGTCAGACACTGCTCCACCATATCACCAGGGGTCAGACACTGCTCCACTACATCACCAGGGGTCAGACACTTCTCCACTATATCACCAGGGGTCAGACACTGCTCCACTATATCACCAGGGGTCAGACACTGCTCCACCATATCACCAGGGGTCAGACACTGCTCCACTATATCACCAGGGGTCAGACAATGCTCCACTATATCACCAGGGGTCAGACTAGCTCCACTATATCACCAGGGGTCAGACACTGCTCCACTATATCACCAGGGGTCAGACACTGCTCCACTATATCACCAGGGGACAGACACTGCTCCACTACATTACCAGGGGTCAGACACTGCTCCACTACATCACCAGGGGTCAGACACTGCTCCACTATATCACCAGGGGTCAGACACTGCTCCACTATATCACCAGGGGCCAGACACTGCACCACTATATCACCAGGGCCCAAACACTGTACCACTATATCACCAGGGGTCAGACAGTACTCCACCATATCACCAGGGGTCAGACACTGCTCCACTATATCACCAGGGGTCAGACACTGGTCCACTATATCACCAAGGGTCAGACACTGCTCCACTATATCACCAGGGGTCAGACACTGCTCCACTATATCACCAGGGGTCAGACACTGCTGCACTATATCACCAGGGGTCAGACACTGCTCCACTATATCACCAGGGGTCAGACACTGCTCCACTATATCACCAGGGGTCAGACACTGCTCCACTATATCACCAGGGGTCAGACACTGCTCCACTATATCACCAGGGGCCAGACACTGCTCCACTATATCACCAGGGGTCAGACACTGCTACACCATATCACCAGGGGTCAGACACTGCTCCACCATATCACCAGGGGTCAGACACTGCACCACTATATCACCAGGGGTCAGACACTGCTCCACTATATCACCAGGGGTCAGACACTGCTCCACTATATCACCAGGGGCCAGACACTGCTCCACTATATCACCAGGGGTCAGACACTGCTCCACTATATCACCAGAGGCCAGACACTGCACCACTATATCACCAGGCGTCAGACACTGCTCCACTATATCACCAGGGGTCAGACACTGCTCCACCATATCACCAGGGGTCAGACACTGGTCCACTATATCACCAGGGGTCAGACACTACTCCACTATATCACCAGGGGTCAGACACTGGTCCACTATATCACCAGGGGTCAGACACTGCTCCACTATATCACCAGGGGTCAGACACTGCTCCACCATATCAGCAAGGGCCAGACACTGCTCCACTATATCAACAGGGGTCAGATACTGCTCCACCAAATCACCAGGGGTCAGATACTGCTCCACCATATCACCAGGGTTCAGACACTGCTCCACTATATCACCAGGGGTCAGACACTGCTCCACTATATCACCAGGGGTCAGATACTGCTCCACCATATCACCAGGGGTCAGACACTGCTCCACCATATCACCAAGGGCCAGACACTGCTCCACTAAATTACCAGGGGTCAGATACTGCTCCACCATATCACCAGGGGTCAGACACTGCTCCACTATATCACCAGGGGTCAGACACTGCTCCACTATATTACCAAGGGCCAGACACTGCTCCACTATATCACCAGGGGCCAGACACTGCTCCAATATATCACCAGGGGTCAGATACTGCTCCACCATATCACCAGGGGTCAGACACTGCTCCACTATATCACCAGGGGGCAGACACTGCTCCACTATATCACCTCGGGTCAGACACTGCTCCACCATATCACCAAGGGCCAGACACTGCTCCACTATAGCACCAGGGGTCAGATACTGCTGCACCATATCACCAGGGGTCAGACACTGCTCCACTATATCACCAGGGGCCAGACACTGCACCACCATATCACCAGGGGTCAGACACCGCTCCACTATATCACCAGGGGTCAGATACTGCTCCACCATATCACCAGGGGTCAGATACTGCTCCACTATATCACCAGGGGTCAGACACTGCTCCCCTATATCACCAGGGGTCAGACACTGCACCACTATATCACCAGGGGTCAGATACTGCTCCACCATATCACCAGGGGTCAGACACTGCTCCACTATATCACCAGGGGTCAGACACTACTCCACTATATCACCAGGGGTCAGACACTGCTACACTATATCACCAGGGTCAGACACTGCTCCACTATATCACCAGGGGTCAGACACTGATCCACTATATCACCAGGGGTCAGACACTGCTCCACTATATCACCAGGGGTCAGACACTGCTCCACTATATCACCAGGGGTCAGACACTGCTCCACTATATCACCAGAGGTCAGACACTGCTCCACTATATCACCAGAGGTCAGACACTGCTCCACTATATCACCAGGGCCCACACACTGTACCACTATATCACCAGGGGCCAGACACTGCTCCACTATATCACCAGGGGCCAGACACTGCATCACTATATCACCAGGGGTCAGACACTGCTCCACTATATCTCCAGGGGTCAGACACTGCTCCACTATATCACCAGGGGTCAGACACTGCTCCACTATATCACCAGGGGTCAGACACTGCTCCACCATATCACCAGGGGTCAGACACTGCTCCACTATATCACCAGGGGTCAGACACTGCTCCACTATATCACCAGGGGTCAGACACTGCTCCACTATATCAACAGGGTCAGACACTGCTCCACTATATCACCAGGGGTCAGACACTCCTCCACTATATCACCAGGGGTCAGACACTGCTCCACTATATCACCAGGGCCCACACACTGTACCACTATATCACCAGGGGTCAGACACTACTCCACTATATCACCAGGGGTCAGACACTGCTCCACTATATCACCAGGGGTCAGACACTGCTCCACTATATCTCCAGGGGTCAGACACTGCTCCACTATATCACCAGGGGTCAGACACTGCTCCACTATATCACCAGGGGTCAGACACTGCTCCACCATATCACCAGGGGTCAGACACTGCTCCACTATATCACCAGGGGTCAGACACTGCACCACTATATCACCAGGGGTCAGACACTGCACCACTATATCTCCAGGGGTCAGCCACTGCTCCACTATATCACCAGGGGCCAGACACTGCTCCACTATATCACCAGGGGTCAGACACTGCTCCACTATATCACCAGGGGTCAGACACTGCTCCACCATATCACCAGGGGTCAGACACTGCTCCACTATATCACCAGGGGCCAGACACTGCACCACTATATCACCAGGGGTCAGACACTGCTCCACTATATCACCAGGGTCAGACACTGCTCCACTATATCACCAGGGGCCAGACACTGCACCACTACATCACCAGGGGTCAGACACTGCTCCACTATATCACCAGGGGTCAGACACTGCTCCACTATATCACCAGGGGTCAGACACTGCTCCACTATATCACCAGGGTCAGACACTGCTCCACTATATCACCAGGGGTCAGACACTGCTCCACTATATCACCAGGGCCCACACACTGTACCACTATATCACCAGGGGTCAGACACTGCTCCACTATATCACCAGGGGTCAGACACTGCTCCACTATATCACCAGGGGTCAGACACTGCTCCACTATATCTCCAGGGGTCAGACACTGCTCCACTATATCACCAGGGGTCAGACACTGCTCCACTATATCTCCAGGGATCAGACACTGCTCCACCATATCACCAGGGGTCAGACACTGCTCCACTATATCACCAGGGGTCAGACACTGCACCACTATATCACCAGGGGTCAGACACTGCACCACTATATCACCAGGGGTCAGACACTGCTCCACCATATCACCAGGGGCCAGACACTGCTCCACCATATCACCAGGGGTCAGACACTGCTCCACCATATCACCAGGGGTCAGACACTGCTCCACTATATCACCAGGGGTCAGACACTGCTCCACCATATCAACAGGGGCCAGACACTGCTCCACTATATCACCAGGGGCCAGACACTGCACCACTATATCACCAGGGGTCAGACACTCCTCCACTATATCACCAGGAGCCAGACACTGCACCACTATATCACCAGGGGTCAGACACTGCTCCACCATATCACCAGGGGTCAGACACTGCACCACTATATCACCAGGGCCCAAACACTGTACCACTATATCACCAGGGGCCAGACACTGCACCACTATATCACCAGGGCCCAAACACTGTACCACTATATCACCAGGGGTCAGACACTGCTCCACCATATCACCAGAGGCCAGACACTGCTCCACCATATCACCAGGGATCAGACACTGCTCCACTATATCACCAGGGGTCAGACACTGCTCCACTATATCACCAGGGATTAGACACTGCTCCACTATATCACCAGGGGTCAGACACTGCTCCACTATATCACCAGGGGTCAGACACTGCTCCACCATATCACCAGGGGTCAGACACTGCTCCACTATATCACCAGGGGTCAGACACTGCTCCACTATATCACCAGGGGTCAGACACTGCTCCACCATATCACCAGGGGTTAGACACTGCTCCACCATATCACCAGGGGCCAGACACTGCTCCACTAAATCACCAGGGGCCAGACACTGCTCCACCATATCACCAGGGGTCAGACACTGCTCCACTATATCACCAAGGGTCAGACACTGCACCACTATATCACCAGGGGCCAGACACTGCTCCACCATATCTCCAGGGGTCAGACACTGCTCCACCATGTCACCAGGGCCCAGACACTGTACCACTATATCACCAGAGGTCAGACACTTCACCACTATATCACCAGGGGCCAGACACTGCTCCACCATATCACCAGGGGTCAGACACTGCTCCACCATATCACCAGGGGTCAGACACTGCTCCACCATATCACCAGGGGCCAGACACTGCACCACTATATCACCAGGGGTCAGACACTGCTCCACTATATCACCATAGGTCAGACACTGCTCCACTATATCACCAGGGCCCAGACACTGCACCACTATATCACCAGGGGTCAGACACTGCTCCACCATATCACCAGGGGTCAGACACTGCATCACTATATCACCAGAGGTCAGACACTGCTCCACTATATCACCAGGGCCCAGACACTGTACCACTATATCACCAGAGGTCAGACACTGCACCACTATATCACCAGGGGCCAGACACTGTACCACTATATCACCAGAGGTCAGACACTGCACCACTATATCACCAGGGGTCAGACACTGCACCACTATATCACCAGGGGTCAGACACTGCTCCACCATATCACCAGGGGCCAGACACTGCTCCACCATATCACCAGGGGTCAGACACTGCTCCACCATATCACCAGGGGCCAGACACTGCTCCACTATATCACCAGGGGTCAGACACTGCTCCACTATATCACCAGAGGTCAGACACTGCTCCACTATATCACCAGGGCCCAGACACTGCACCACTATATCACCAGGGGTCAGACACTGCTCCACCATATCACCAGGGGTCAGACACTGCATCACTATATCACCAGAGGTCAGACACTGCTCCACTATATCACCAGGGCCCAGACACTGTACCACTATATCACCAGAGGTCAGACACTGCACCACTATATCACCAGGGGCCAGACACTGCTCCACCATATCACCAGGGATCAGACACTGCTCCACTATATCACCAGGGGTCAGACACTGCTCCACCATATCACCAGGGATTAGACACTGCTCCACTATATCACCAGGGGTCAGACACTGCACCACTATATCACCAGGGGTCAGACACTGCTCCACCATATCACCAGGGATCAGACACTGCTCCACTATATCACCAGGGGTCAGACACTGCTCCACTATATCACCAGGGGTCAGACACTGCTCCACCATATCACCAGGGGTCAGACACTGCTCCACTATATCACCAGGGGTCAGACACTGCTCCACTATATCACCAGGGGTCAGACACTGCTCCACCATATCACCAGGGGTCAGACACTGCTCCACTATATCACCAGGGGTCAGACACTGCTCCACCATATCACCAGGGGTTAGACACTGCTCCACCATATCACCAGGGGTCAGACACTGCTCCACCATATCACCAGGGGCCAGACACTGCACCACTATATCACCAGGGGTCAGACACTGCTCCACTATATCACCAGAGGTCAGACACTGCTCCACTATATCACCAGGGCCCAGACACTGCACCACTATATCACCAGGGGTCAGACACTGCTCCACCATATCACCAGGGGTCAGACACTGCATCACTATATCACCAGAGGTCAGACACTGCTCCACTATATCACCAAGGGTCAGACACTGCATCACTATATCACCAGAGGTCAGACACTGCACCACTATATCACCAGGGGCCAGACACTGCTCCACCATATCACCAGGGGTCAGACACTGCTCCACCATATCACCAGGGGCCAGACACTGCTCCACCATATCACCAGAGGTCAGACACTGCTCCACCATATCACCAGGGGTCAGACACTGCTCCACCATATCACCAGAGGCCAGACACTGCTCCACTATATCACCAGGGGCCAGACACTGCTCCACTATATCACCAGGGGTCAGACACTGCTCCACCATATCACCAGGGGCCAGACACTGCTCCACTATATCACCAGGGGCCAGACACTGCTCCACTATATCACCAGGGGCCAGACACTGCTCCACTATATCACCAGGGATCAGACACTGCTCCACTATATCACCAGGTGCCAGACACTGCTCCACTATATCACCAGGGGTCAGACACTGCTCCACTATATCACCAGGGGTCAGACACTGCTCCACCATATCACCAGGGGTCAGACACTGCTCCACTATATCACCAGGGGTCAGACACTGCTCCACTATATCACCAGGGGTCAGACACTGCTCCACCATATCACCAGGGGTCAGACACTGCTCCACTATATCACCAGGGGTCAGACACTGCTCCACCATATCACCAGGGGTCAGACACTGCTCCACTATATCACCAGGGGTCAGACACTGCTCCACTATATCACCAGGGGTCAGACACAGCTTCACTATATCACCAGGGGTCAGACACTGCTCCACTATATCACCAGGGATCAGACACTGCTCCACTATATCACCAGGGGTCAGACACTGCTCCACTATATCACCAGGGATCAGACACTGCTCCACTATATCACCAGGGGTCAGACACTGCTCCACCATATCACCAGGGGTCAGACACTGCTCCACTATATCACCAGGGATCAGACACTGCTCCACCATATCACCAGGGGTCAGACACTGCTCCACTATATCACCAGGTGTCAGACACTGCTCCACTATATCACCAGGGGTCAGACACTGCTCCACCATATCACCAGGGGTCAGACACTGCTCCACTATATCACCAGGGGTCAGACACTGCTCCACCATATCACCAGGGGTCAGACACTGCTCCACCATATCACCAGGGGCCAGACACTGCATCACTATATCACCAGGGGTCAGACACTGCTCCACTATATCACCAGGGGTCAGACACTGCTCCACTATATCACCAGGGATCAGACACTGCTCCACCATGTCACCAGGGGTCAGACACTGCTCCACTATAGCACCAGGGGCCAGACACTGCATCACTATATCACCAGGGGTCAGACAATGCTCCACTATATCACCAGGGGTCAGACACTGCTCCACTATATCACCAGGGGTCAGACACTGCTCCACTATATCACCAGTGGTCAGACACTGCTCCACCATATCACCAGGGGTCAGACACTGCACCACTATATCACCAGGGGTCAGACACTGCTCCACTATATCACCAGGGGTCAGACACTGCTCCACCATATCACCAGGGGTCAGACACTGCTCCACCATATCACCAGAGGTCAGACACTGCTCCACCATATCACCAGGGGTCAGACACTGCTCCACTATATCACCAGGGGTCAGACACTGCACCACTATATCACCAGAGGCCAGACACTGCACCACTATATCACCAGGGGCCAGACACTGCTCCACTATATCACCAGGGGTCAGACACTGCTCCACCATATCACCAGGGGCCAGACACTGCTCCACTATATCACCAGGGGTCAGACACTGCACCACTATATCACCAGAGGTCAGACACTGCACCACTATATCACCAGAGGCCAGACACTGCACCACTATATCACCAGGCGTCAGACACTGCACCACTACATCACCAGGGGTCAGACACGGCTCCACTATATCACCAGGGGTCAGACACTGCACCACTATATCACCAGAGGTCAGACACTGCACCACTATATCACCAGGGGTCATACACTGCTCCACTATATCACCAGGGCCAGACACTGCACCACTACATCACCAGGGGCCAGACACTGCTCCACTATATCACCAGAGGTCAGACACTGCTCCACCATATCACCAGGGGCCAGACACTGCTCCACCATATCACCAGGGGTCAGACACTGCTCCACCATATCACCAGGGGTCAGACACTGCTCCACTATATCACCAGAGGTCAGACACTGCTCCACCATATCACCAGGGGTCTGACACTGCTCCACCATATCACCAGGGGTCAGACACTGCTCCACTATATCACCAGGGGTCAGACACTGCTCCACCATATCACCAGGGGTCAGACACTGCTCCACCATATCACCAGGGGTCAGACACTGCTCCACCATATCACCAGGGGTCAGACACTGCTCCACTATATCACCAGGGGTCAGACACTGCTCCACTATATCACCAGGGATCAGACACTGCTCCACTATATCACCAGAGGTCAGACACTGCACCACTATATCACCAGAGGTCAGACACTGCACCACTATATAACTAGGGGTCAGACACTGCTCCACCATATCACCAGGGGTCAGACACAGCTTCACTATATCACCAGGGGTCAGACACTGCTCCACTATATCACCAGGGATCAGACACTGCTCCACTATATCACCAGGGATCAGACACTGCTCCACTATATCACCAGGGGTCAGACACTGCTCCACTATATCACCAGGGATCAGACACTGCTGCACTATATCACCAGGGGTCAGACACTGCTCCACTATATCACCAGGGGTCAGACACTGCTCCACCATATCACCAGGGATCAGACACTGCTCCACCATATCACCAGGGGTCAGACACTGCTCCACTATATCACCAGGGGTCAGACACTGCTCCACTATATCACCAGGGATCAGACACTGCTCCACTATATCACCAGGGGTCAGACACTGCTCCACTATATCACCAGGGATCAGACACTGCTCCACCATATCACCAGGGGTCAGACACTGCTCCACTATATCACCAGGGGTCAGACACTGCTCCACTATATCACCAGGGGTCAGACACTGCTCCACTATATCACCAGGGGTCAGACACTGCTCCACTATATCACCAGGGGCCAGACACAGCTCCACTATATCACCAGGGGTCAGACACAGCTCCACTATATCACCAGGGGTCAGACACTGATCCACTATATCACCAGGGATCAGACACTGCTCCACTATATCACCAGGGATCAGACACTGCTCCACTATATCACCAGGGGCCAGACACAGCTCCACTATATCACCAGGGGTCAGACACAGCTCTACTATATCACCAGGGATCAGACACTGCTCCACTATATCACCAGGGATCAGACACTGCTCCACTATATCACCAGGGGTCAGACACTGCTCCACTATATCACCAGGGATCAGACACTGCTCCACTATATCACCAGGGGCCAGACACTGCTCCACTATATCACCAGGGGTCAGACACTGCTCCACTATATCACCAGGGATCAGACACTGCTCCACTATATCACCAGGGGTCAGACACTGCTCCACCATATCATCAGGGGTCAGACACTGCTCCACTATATCACCAGGGATCAGACACTGCTCCACTATGTCAACAGGGGCCAGACACTGCTCCACTATATCAACAGGGGCCAGACACTGCTCCACTATATCACCAGGGGCCAGACACTGCTCCACCATATCACCAGGGGTCAGACACTGCTCCACTATATCAACAGGGATCTGACACTGCTCCGCTATATCACCAGGGGTCAGACACTGCTCCACTATATCACCAGGGGTCAGACACTGCTCCACTATATCACCAGGGGCCAGACACTGCTCCACTATATCACCAGGGGTCAGACACTGCTCCACTATATCACCAGGGGCCAGACACTGCTCCACTATATCACCAGGGGCCAGACACTGCTCCACTATATCACCAGGGGTCAGACACTGCTCCACTATATCACCAGAGGTCAGACACTGCTCCACTATATCACCAGGGGTCAGACACTGCTCCACTATATCACCAAGGGCCAGACACTGCTCCACTATATCACCAGGGGTCAGACACTGCTCCACTATATCACCAGGGGCCAGACACTGCTCCACTATATCACCAGAGGTCAGACACCGCTCCACTATATCACCAGGGGCCAGACACTGCTCCACTATATCAACAGGGATCTGACACTGCTCCGCTATATCACTAGGGGTCAGATACTGAACATGATTTTTGGAACCATTGATCCCAGCATTGGGCAGCATGGTGGCTCAGTGGTTAGAACTGTTACTTTGCATTGCTGGGGTCCTGGGTTGAAATCCCACCAAGGACAACATCTGCAAGGAGTTTGTATGTTCTCCCCGTGTTTGTGTGGGTTTCCTCTGGGTTCTCCAGTTTCCTCCCACACTTCAAAGGCATACTGATAGGGAATTTAGATTGTAAGCCCCAATGGGGACAGCAATGATGATGATTTTGTATGTTAGCGCTATATAAAGATTATTATTTATTATCCCACATTTTTGTAAACGACTCCGGTAATGATCATGAAGACGTGCAATCAGCCGCTATAGAAGGAAGCAACATTTACTGCCAGGTCTCCATATATCATGGACCCTTATAATATGTAGGGACAGATCAAAGCAGAGAACTCTTTTAAGATTGGAAAGAAAGGAGAGCTCAAAGTGGAGACCCTAACACAGAGGCATACCTGACAGGCATCTATCCCCCCTTCCGGGACCCCAGCACAGAGCATACTGGCGTCAATCAGCTTCCCATACGATTTGGGGTCCGAGCAGTTGGTTTCGGAAATCACTTGGACAGAAGCGTCAAGAAGATAAGCGGTCCGACCTGTCAGAGTCCACAGTGGATGAGTCAGAGGGGTCCGAGGAGAACAGAGTAAACTGTGACAGGGCAGAGACAGGAGGACAGACCCTCTGTCTGCAGTAACATAGACCCTAACAGAGAGGAGAGGACCGAGAGGGGGAGGAGGGGGATGCAGCTGCAGCTTTTCTATCTTTCTATATGAGAAGCCTATATATAATATAGATATATAATATAGATATATAAATCCGATCATCACCTGTCAGGCAGCAGAGGATCTGCACGTAACGCACCTTTTTCTGTCATCCCCCATCCAGAAATATCGCAGATCTTTCCTGGTGACAACTCGCGGTCCGGTAAACACGCCGTCTTCACGTTCCGCGTCTCTGAGGCGCACTTGCCTTTGGATTTCTTCAGTTTGATAAGAGCTGCGGCAAAGGAGACCGAGTAATAAGAACCAGGAGCCCCCCAAACCCACTCTTCATTATATAATGAAAAGGTCTGCAACTTTCTCAGATATCACGCCATAATCTCGGCTCCTTACAGTCATCAAAATCTCAGCTTGCTGTCAATAAATAATAAATAAATATGACACATTGAGCCTGAAACCTGCGCAGACCTTGTACTTTTCATGCAATGGTTTCTAGGTTATGTAATAATGCCATTGTTAGACTACTTGATACATTGTAACAAAGCATCAGGACAGGAGAACAGCTCACAGATGAGCGTTGAATACATTGTAACAAACCATCAGGACCGGAGAACCGCTCACAGATGAGTGTTGAATACATTGTAACAAACCATCAGGACAGGAGAACCCTCACAGATGAGCGTTGAATACATTGTAACAAACCATCAGGACAGGAGAACCCTCACAGATGAGCGTTGAATACATTGTGACAAATTCTCAGCTGTGAGAAATGCTGAATCTAGAGGAGTTCTCAGTCTCTAGATCCAAAGAAGACAGTTTCTGATTTGCTGACAGTAATAAGTGGGGGTCTTAAAAAAACACATGAGCAATTGAAACAAAAATGGTCGGATTCATTATTGCATTTTCTCCTATTTTTGGCTTAGTTTGTTTTCTTGCACTAAATTCATCATTTAAATTGCGCCTGTTTAGAAGTTATTTTCTACTTGTTCGCTTGTTATTTTTTCTCTGTTCGTCACTGAAGTTTTTTTGTTCTTCACGTTCGTGTCTATTCATTATTCGTGACTGTCACATTTTTGTGCAAATGTCGGAGCGGATATTTTGCATGTCAGAAGCTTTTGTGCAAAAGAGTTACGTGAGACATTTCAACGGAAATGTTTTCTCAAAAAAAAAGGGAGAAAAAGTAAGACAAACAAAAAAACTTTTTTGATTTTCTACATAATTTTGAAAAATTTGGTGCAAAAAAAAAAAAGGTCAAGAAATTGAAGATATAACAGAAAAGTAATTTAAAAACCAGCAAATGATGAGTCTAAGTCTATTGGAAAGTTGCAGAACTTTTCCATTCTATGTTCTGTACATTCTGTATAACAAGGCTGACTCTGTTCAGGAGCCTCAGAAAGCTGGGTGATGGCGGCTACCAGATCTGTATTTGTGGCCATATTGGTTGCATTCGGCTCTCCCATAATTTGGCAGAGGATTTGTAGTTCCTGGGGATGTCTCTGGTATTTTAGAGCGCTCTGTTCTCATCTGCGTCCTCTCCGCCCCGGATGCGTCACTCACCGATATCATTATGGAGACTGAACATTTCTTCTCGGAAATTCTCGTGTATAATTATCTTCTCCACATCAAATATCTGCTCCAGCGTCTCCGTCTTCTGAATGTCCAGCTTCCCCAGGGACGCTCTCCACAGACCTGGCCGTGACCTGGGAGACATCGATTACTAACACTGACACCCCGGCATCGAACTGTCAAGATCTCTGCTTGCTGTCAGTGCAGGGGAACATTATTAATCGCATCTAATCTCACAAGATATCTCCAGGTGGATACATTTTACCTGCACTGATACATTGTAACAAACAGCACAGCAGGAGCTTTGTGCTGCTGATGAGTTTAGCCCACAGAGCATTGTCTACACTAGCTGTAATTGTGACAAACTTGTAAACGGTCACAAATATTAAGTCAAAGAAAGTTTCCGGTAAATAAAAAAAGTTTCCATTCCCTGACATCAATCAGAGATCTTAAACTTCTCGTTATACAATAAGTGACTTAATTGATATAAAACAGAAGAATGTGAAGCGAAGTGATTGAACATGTGATATACCTCGGTATAACTGAACTTTACTAGCCCTCAGCTGTAATACCACACACAACCTGCGGGCAGGGGTGGCGCTGTGTCTAGAAAGAAGCAGCCGTGTTTCTCTAATTCTGGACCCCCCCCATAGTTTCACCCCAGGGTGATGATCTGTGTTACTTACAGGGGTTTTACACAATGCGCAGCCGTCAGGATCCAGCATTCAGCAATTAAAGTGCCACCGCAGAGATGCCCAGCACTAAGCGATGCCACGGGGCTCTTCAGCTGCAGTGATGCCAACCACGGGTGTTTGCCCGGCTGAGATCTTAACCCACCGAAGATCCTTCCCCGGGTGTTAGAAGGCAGCTCTCTGATGCCACATGTGGAGAATGGCGCGCTGGCATTGGCGATGGGTGCGGGCGACGCTGTGGAATTTGGTGGCTTCAGTGTGGTCGTCACATTGAGACGAGGAACTAGAAAACAGATGAAAGTCAGAGGATGATGGGAGTCATGATGTATCAGATCAGTAGGCTCCGACTTTCCAAAAACTACGATTCTCAGCATGCAATGCCCGAGGTCTGCTGGGAGTTGTGGTTCCCCACGTCCCGTCCCCCGCAACGCACGGCCCGTCACCTGATGTTCCCCGCAACGCACGGCCCGTCCCCCGATGTTCCCCGCAACGCACGGCCCGTCCCTCGATGTTCCCCGCAAATCACGGCCCGTCCCCCGATGTTCCCCGCAACGCACGGCCCGTCCCCCGATGTTCCCCGCAACGCACGGCCCGTCCCCCGATGCTCCCCGCAACGCACGGCCCGTCCCCCGACGTTCCCCGCAACGCACGGCCCGTCCCCCGATGCTCCCCGCAACGCACGGCCCGTCCCCCAATGTTCCCCGCAACGCACGGCCCGTCCCCCGATGTTCCCCGCAACGCACGGCCCGTTCCCCGCAACGCACGGCCTGTCCCCCGATGTTCCCCGCAACGCACGGCCCGTCCCCCGATGTTCCCCGCAACGCACGGCCCGTCCCCCGATGTTCCCCGCAACGCACGGCGGTCACGCGCAGCGGTATATACCAGGATGAGGGTATTACCCTCCTGACATGCAGACACGTTACACAGATCCCACTTCAGCTTCTCGTCCTTATCCTGAAAGTAACACCACGGCTTCTCTGCACCGTCCGGGTTTCTGTGTAATGGATGAAATGACAGAGATAAGTATGTGCCCCCCCACCGCGATTCTGACTGGCTAATACAGATGGAAAGAAATAGCACATGAATGACTGCAGGATCAGACTACACAGGCGTTGTTTGCAGTCTGTAACCATGGAGACACATAGCTTTGCCTAGGAGCTGTGTACATAGAACGGTTACAGATTTACAATGAAGACTATTCATTATTCATTGATTTACCTGCAGAAATTGTGCTCCCCGATCCCAAACTGCCATATGTCCGGCACAAAGGCGTTGATGGTCTCCCTGGCCAGGAGGTAGGAGTCCCAGGGCAAGCAGCGGTGCCCGTCCACTGTCTGGCTGGCATAACCGCGGTACCGCAGCCCATCGTTCCTGTAGCACTCGCTGGATGCTGAGGGCACCGGAAAATAACCCCCCGTCAGATAAATGGAAAATCCCAAGAACAAAACCGAAATCAGGAGGAAAAGTCCAATAATCCGGGATCCACAGAGCGACAATACGGCACACTCCAGATTACTGGAGAAAGAGATGGGGCCAAATTATGGTGGCAGACTCTCCGGACACTGCTGGTCCATTACCAGTAATCTCCACTCCTAGGTCACCAGATACTGATGATGGGGGCGACGGGCGGTCACCAGATACTGATGATGGAGGTGACAGGCGGTCACCAGATACTGATGATGGAGGCAACGGGCGGTCACCAGATACTGATGATGGAGGCGATGGGCGGTCACCAGATACTGATGATGGAGGTGACGGGCGGTCACCAGATACTGATGATGGAGGCAACGGGCGGTCACCAGATACTGATGATGGAGGCAACGGGCGGTCACCACATACTGATGATGGAGGCGACAGGCGGTCACCAGATACTGATGATGGAGGCGACGGGCAGTCACCAGATACTGATGATGGAGGTGACGGGCGGTCACCAGATACTGATGATGGAGGCGATGGGCGGTCACCAGATACTGATGATGGGGGCGACAGGCAGTCACCAGATACTGATGATGGAGGTGACGGGCGGTCACCAGATACTGATGATGGAGGCAACGGGCGGTCACCAGATACTGATGATGGAGGCAACGGGCGGTCACCAGATACTGATGATGGAGGCGACAGGCGGTCACCAGATACTGATGATGGAGGCGACGGGCAGTCACCAGATACTGATGATGGAGGTGACGGGCGGTCACCAGATACTGATGATGGAGGCAACGGGCGGTCACCACATACTGATGATGGAGGCGACAGGCGGTCACCAGATACTGATGATGGAGGCGACGGGCGGTCACCAGATACTGATGATGGGGGCGACGGGCAGTCACCAGATACTGATGATGGAGGTGACGGGCGGTCACCAGATACTGATGATGGAGGCAACGGGCGGTCACCAGATACTGATGATGGAGGCAACGGGCGGTCACCACATACTGATGATGGAGGCGACGGGCGGTCACCAGACACTGATGATGGATGTGACGGGCGGTCACCAGATACTGATGATTGAGGCGATGGGCGGTCACCAGATACTGATGATTGAGGCGATGGGTGGTCACCAGATACTGAAGATTGAAATGATGGGCGGTCACCAGATACTGATGATGGGGGCGACGGGCAGTCACCAGATAGTGATGATGGAGGCAACGGGCGGTCACCAGATACTGATGATGGAGGCAACGGGCGGTCACCACATACTGATGATGGAGGCGACAGGCGGTCACCAGATACTGATGATGGATGTGACGGGCGGTCACCAGATACTGATGATTGAGGCGATGGGCGGTCACCAGATACTGATGATGGGGGCGACGGGCAGTCACCAGATACTGATGATGGGGGCGATGGGCAGTCACCAGATACTGATGATGGGGGCGACGGGCAGTCACCAGATACTGATGATGGGGGCGACAGGCGGTCACCAGATACTGATGATGGAGGCAACGGGCGGTCACCAGATACTGATGATGGAGGCAACGGGCGGTCACCACATACTGATGATTGAGGCGACGGGCGGTCACCAGATACTGATGATGGAGGTGACGGGAGGTCACCAGATACTGATGACTGAGGCGATGGGCGGTCACCAGATACTGATGATGGAGGAGACGGGGGTGGTCACCAGATACTGATGATGGAGGTGACGGGAGGTCACCAGATACTGATGATGGAGGCGACGGGCGGTCACCAGATACTGATGATGGAGGAGACGGGGGGGTCACCAGATACTGATGATCGAGGTGATGGGGATCACCAGATACTGATGACATTTACATTTCTCTTTTTTTCAGTTACTTTGTTAATTGATACAAATAAACTATTAATTCTTCTATTTGTGAAACATTCCGACTTTGCAGCATTTATATAAACTGCTCAAAAAAATAAAGGGAAGACTTAAGCAACAGAATATAACTCCAAGTAAATCAAACTTCTGTGAAATCAAACTGTCCACTTAGGAAGCGACACTGATTGACAATCAATTTCACATGCTGTTGTGCAAATGGAATAGACAATAGATGGAAATTATTGGCAATTATCAATACCCACTCAATAAAGGAGTGGTTCTGCAGGTGGGGACCACAGACCACATCTCAGTACCAATGCTTTCTGGCTGATGTTTTGGTCACTTTTGAATTTTGGTTGTGCTTTCACACTCGTGGTAGCATGAGACGGACTCTACAACCCACAGAAGTTGCTCAGGTAGTGCAGCTCATCCAGGATGGCACATCAATGCGAGCTGTGGCAAGAAGGTTTCCTGTGTCTGTCAGCGTAGTGTCCAGAGGCTGGAGACGCTACCAGGAGACAGGCCAGTACACCAGGAGACGTGGAGGGGTCGTAGGAGAGCAACAACCCAGCAGCAGGACCGCTACCTCCACCTTTGTGCAAGGAGGAACAGGAGGAGCACTGGCAGAGCCCTGCAAAATGACCTCCAGCAGCCCACTAACATCTATGTGTCTGCACAAACGGTTAGAAACCGACTCCATGAGGGTGGTATGAGTGCCCGACGTCCACAGATGGGGGTTGTGCTCACAGCCCAACACCATGCAGGACGCTTGGCATTTGCCACAGAACACCAGGATTGGCAAAGTCACCACTGGCGCCCTGTGCTCTTCACAGATGAAAGCAGGTTCACACTGAGCACATGTGACAGACGTGACAGAGTCTGGAGACGCCGTGGAGAGCGATCTGCTGCCTGCAGCATCCTTCAGCATGACCGGTTTGGCAGTAGGTCAGTAATGGTGTGGGGTGGCATTTCTTTGGAGGGCTGCCATTCTTTTGGACTGCCATTAGGTCCCGAGATGAGCTCCTCAGACCCCTTGTGAGACCATATGCTGGTGCGGTTGGCCCTGGGTTCCTCCTAATGCAGGACAATGCCAGACCTCATGTGGCTGGAGTGTGTCAGCAGTTCCTGCAAGATGAAGGCATTGAAGCTATGGACTGGCCGCCCGTTTCCCAGACCTGAATCCGATTGAGCACATCTGGGACATCATGTCTTGCTCCATCCACCAACGTCACGTTGCACCACAGACTGTCCAGGAGTTGGCGGATGCTTTAGTCCAGGTCTGGGAGGAGATCCCACAGGAGACCATCCGCAGCCTCATCAGGAGCATGCCCAGGCGTTGTAGGGAGGCCATACAGGCACGTGGAGGCCACACACAATACTCAGCCTCATCAGGAGCATGCCCATGCGTTGTAGGGAGGTCATACAGGCACGTGGAGGCCACACACAATACTGAGCCTCATCAGGAGCATGCCCAGGCGTTGTAGGGAGGTCATACAGGCACGTGGAGGCCACACACAATACTGAGCCTCATCAGGAGCATGCCCAGGCGTTGTAGGGAGGTCATACAGGCACGTGGAGGCCACACACATTACTCAGCCTCATCAGGAGCATGCCCAGGCGTTGTAGGGAGGTCAAACAGGCACGTGGAGGCCACACACAATACTCAGCCTCATCAGGAGCATGCCCAGGCGTTGTAGAGAGGTCACACAGGCACGTGGAGGCCACACACAATACTCAGCCTCATCAGGAGCATGCCCAGGTGTTGTAGGGAGGTCATACAGGCTCGTGGAGGCCACACACAATACTCAGCCTCATCAGGAGCATGCCCAGGCGTTGTAGAGAGGTCACACAGGCACGTGGAGGCCACACACAATACTCAGCCTCATCAGGAGCATGCCCAGGCGTTGTAGGGAGGTCATACAGGCACGTGGAGGCCACACACAATACTCAGCCTCATCAGGAGCATGCCCAGGCGTTGTAGGGAGGTCATACAGGCACGTGGAGGCCACACACAATACTCAGCCTCATCAGGAGCATGCCCAGGCGTTGTAGGGAGGTCATACAGGCTCGTGGAGGCCACACACAATACTCAGCCTCATCAGGAGCATGCCCAGGCGTTGTAGGGAGGTCATACAGGCACGTGGAGGCCACACACAATACTGAGCCTCATCAGGAGCATGCCCAGGCGTTGTAGGGAGGTCATACAGGCACGTGGAGGCCACACACAATACTCAGCCTCATCAGGAGCATGCCCAGGCGTTGTAGGGAGGTCATACAGGCACGTGGAGGCCACACACAATACTCAGCCTCATCAGGAGCATGCCCAGGCGTTGAAGGGAGGTCATACAGGCACGTGGAGGCCACACACAATACTCAGCCTCATCAGGAGGATGCCCAGGCGTTGTAGGGAGGTCATACAGGCACGTGGAGGCCACACACAATACTCAGCCTCATCAGGAGCATGCCCAGGCGTTGTAGGGAGGTCATACAGGCACGTGGAGGCCACACACAATACTCAGCCTCATCAGGAGCATGCCCAGGCGTTGTAGGGAGGTCATACAGGCACGTGGAGGCCACACACAATACTCAGCCTCATCAGGAGCATGCCCAGGCGTTGTAGGGAGGTCATACAGGCACGTGGAGGCCACACACAATACTCAGCCTCATCAGGAGCATGCCCAGGCGTTGTAGGGAGGTCATACAGGCACGTGGAGGCCACACACAATACTCAGCCTCATCAGGAGGATGCCCAGGCGTTGTAGGGAGGTCATACAGGCACGTGGAGGCCACACAATACTCAGCCTCATCAGGAGCATGCCCAGGCGTTGTAGGGAGGTCATACAGGCACGTGGAGGCCACACACAATACTCAGCCTCATCAGGAGCATGCCCAGGCGTTGTAGGGAGGTCATACAGGCACGTGGAGGCCACACACAATACTCAGCCTCATCAGGAGCATGCCCAGGCGTTGTAGGGAGATCATACAGGCACGTGGAGGCCACACACAATACTCAGCCTCATCAGGAGCATGCCCAGGCGTTGTAGGGAGGTCATACAGGCACGTGGAGGCCACACACAATACTCAGCCTCATCAGGAGCATGCCCAGGCGTTGTAGGGAGGTCATACAGGCACGTGGAGGCCACACACAATACTCAGCCTCATCAGGAGCATGCCCAGGCGTTGTAGCGAGGTCATACAGGCACGTGGAGGCCACACACAATACTCAGCCTCATCAGGAGCATGCCCAGGCGTTGTAGGGAGGTCATACAGGCACGTGGAGGCCACACACAATACTCAGCCTCATCAGGAGCATGCCCAGGCGTTGTAGGGAGGTCATACAGGCTCGTGGAGGCCACACACAATACTCAGCCTCATCAGGAGCATGCCCAGGCGTTGTAGGGAGGTCATACAGGCACGTGGAGGCCACACACAATACTGAGCCTCATCAGGAGCATGCCCAGGCGTTGTAGGGAGGTCATACAGGCACGTGGAGGCCACACACAATACGCAGCCTCATCAGGAGCATGCCCAGGCGTTGTAGGGAGGTCATACAGGCACGTGGAGGCCACACACAATACTCAGCCTCATCAGGAGCATGCCCAGGCGTTGTAGGGAGGTCATACAGGCACGTGGAGGCCACACACAATACTCAGCCTCATCAGGAGCATGCCCAGGCGTTGTAGGGAGGTCATACAGGCACGTGGAGGCCACACACAATACTCAGCCTCATCAGGAGGATGCCCAGGCGTTGTAGGGAGGTCATACAGGCACGTGGAGGCCACACACAATACTCAGCCTCATCAGGAGCATGCCCAGGCGTTGTAGGGAGGTCATACAGGCACGTGGAGGCCACACACAATACTCAGCCTCATCAGGAGCATGCCCAGGCGTTGTAGGGAGGTCATACAGGCACGTGGAGGCCACACACAATACTCAGCCTCATCAGGAGCATGCCCAGGCATTGTAGGGAGGTCATACAGGCACGTGGAGGCCACACACAATACTCAGCCTCATCAGGAGCATGTCCAGGCGTTGTAGGGAGGTCATACAGGCTAGTGGAGGCCACACACAATACTCAGCCTCATCAGGAGCATGCCCAGGCATTGTAGGGAGGTTATACAGGCACGTGGAGGCCACACACAATACTCAGCCTCATCAGGAGCATGCCAAGGCGTTGTAGGGAGGTCATACAGGCACGTGGAGGTCACACACAATACTCAGCCTCACCAGGAGCATGCCCAGGCGTTGTAGGGAGGTCATACAGGCACGTGGAGGCCACACACAATACTCAGCCTCATCAGGAGCATGTCCAGGCGTTGTAGGGAGGTCATACAGGCACGTGGAGGCCACACACAATACTCAGCCTCATCAGGAGCATGCCCAGGCGTTGTAGGGAGGTCATACAGGCACGTGGAGGCCACACACAATACTGAGCCTCATCAGGAGCATGCCCAGGCGTTGTAGGGAGGTCATACAGGCACGTGGAGGCCACACACAATACTCAGCCTCATCAGGAGCATGCCCAGGCATTGTAGGGAGGTCATACAGGCACGTGGAGGCCACACACAATACTCAGCCTCATCAGGAGCATGCCCAGGCGTTGTAGGGAGGTCATACAGGCACCTGGAGGCCACACACAATACTCAGCCTCATCAGGAGCATGCCCAGGCATTGTAGGGAGGTCATACAGGCACGTGGAGGCCACACACAATACTCAGCCTCATCAGGAGCATGTTCAGGCGTTGTAGGGAGGTCATACAGGCTCGTGGAGGCCACACACAATACTCAGCCTCATCAGGAGCATGCCCAGGCATTGTAGGGAGGTCATACAGGCACGTGGAGGCCACACACAATACTCAGCCTCATCAGGAGCATGCCCAGGCGTTGTAGGGAGGTCATACAGGCACGTGGAGGTCACACACAATACTCAGCCTCACCAGGAGCATGCCCAGGCGTTGTAGGGAGGTCATACAGGCACGTGGAGGCCACACACAATACTCAGCCTCATCAGGAGCATGCCCAGGCGTTGTAGGGAGGTCATACAGGCACGTGGAGGTCACACACAATACTCAGCCTCACCAGGAGCATGCCCAGGCGTTGTAGGGAGGTCATACAGGCACGTGGAGGCCACACACAATACTCAGCCTCATCAGGAGCATGCCCAGGCGTTGTAGGGAGGTCATACAGGCACGTGGAGGCCACACACAGTACTCAGCCTCACCAGGAGCATGCCCAGGCGTTGTAGGGAGGTCATACAGGCACGTGGAGGCCACACACAATACTCAGCCTCATCAGGAGCATGCCCAGGCGTTGTAGGGAGGTCATACAGGCATGTGGAGGTCACACACAATACTCAGCCTCACCAGGAGCATGCCCAGGCATTGTAGGGAGGTCATACAGGCACGTGGAGGCCACACACAATACTCAGCCTCATCAGGAGCATGCCCAGGCGTTGTAGGGAGGTCATACAGGCACGTGGAGGCCACACACAATACTCAGCCTCATCAGGAGCATGCCCAGGCGTTGTAGGGAGGTCATACAGGCACGTGGAGGTCACACACAATACTGAGACTCATCAGGAGCATGCCCAGGCGTTGTAGGGAGGTCATACAGGCACGTGGAGGCCACACACAATACTCAGCCTCATCAGGAGCATGCCCAGGTGTTGTAGGGAGGTCATACAGGCACATGGAGGCCACACACAATATTCAGCCTCATCAGGAGCATGCCCAGGCGTTGTAGGGAGGTCATACAGGCACGTGGAGGCCACACACAATACTCAGCCTCATCAGGAGCATGCCCAGGCGTTGTAGGGAGGTCATACAGGCACGTGGAGGCCACACACAATACTGAGCCTCATCAGGAGCATGCCCAGGCGTTGTAGGGAGGTTATACAGGCACGTGGAGGCCACACACAATACTCAGCCTCATCAGGAGCATGCCCAGGCGTTGTAGGGAGGTCATACAGGCATGTGGAGGCCACACACAATACTCAGCCTCATCAGGAGCATGCCCAGGCGTTGTAGGGAGGTCATACAGGCACGTGGAGGCCGCACACAATACTCAGCCTCATCAGGAGCATGCCCAGGCGTTGTAGGGAGGTCATACAGGCACGTGGAGGCCACACACAATACTCAGCCTCATCAGGAGCATGCCCAGGCGTTGTAGGGAGGTCATACAGGCACGTGGAGGCCACACACAATACTCAGCCTCACCAGGAGCATGCCCAGGCGTTGTAGGGAGGTCATACAGGCACGTGGAGGCCACACACAATACTCAGCCTCACCAGGAGCATGCCCAGGAGTTGTAGGGAGGTCATACAGGCACGTGGAGGCCACATACAATACTCAGCCTCATCAGGAGCATGCCCAGGCGTTGTAGGGAGGTCATACAGGCACGTGGAGGCCACACACAATACTCAGCCTCATCAGGAGCATGCCCAGGAGTTGTAGGGAGGTCATACAGTCACGTGGAGGCCACACACAATACTGAGCCTCATCAGGAGCATGCCCAGGCGTTGTAGGGGGGTCATACAGGCACGTGGAGGCCACATACAATACTCAGCCTCATCAGGAGCATGCCCAGGCGTTGTAGGGAGGTCATACAGGCACGTGGAGGCCACACACAATACTCAGCCTCATCAGGAGCATGCCCAGGCGTTGTAGGGAGGTCATACAGGCACGTGGAGGCCACACACAATACTCAGCCTCACCAGGAGCATGCCCAGGAGTTGTAGGGAGGTCATACAGGCACGTGGAGGCCACATACAATACTCAGCCTCATCAGGAGTATGCCCAGGCGTTGTAGGGAGGTCATACAGGCACGTGGAGGCCACACACAATACTCAGCCTCATCAGGAGCATGCCCAGGAGTTGTAGGGAGGTCATACAGGCACGTGGAGGCCACACACAATACTGAGCCTCATCAGGAGCATGCCCAGGCGTTGTAGGGAGGTCATACAGGCACGTGGAGGCCACACACAATACTCAGCCTCATCAGGAGCATGCCCAGGCGTTGTAGGGAGGTCATACAGGCACGTGGAGGCCACACACAATACTCAGCCTCATCAGGAGCATGCCCAGGCGTTGTAGGGAGGTCATACAGGCGCGTGGAGGCCACACACAATACTCAGCCTCATCAGGAGCATGCCCAGGCGTTGTAGGGGGGTCATACAGGCACGTGGAGGCCACACACAATACTCAGCCTCATCAGGAGCATGCCCAGGCGTTGTAGGGAGGTCATACAGACACGTGGAGGCCACACAATACTCAGCCTCATCAGGAGCATGCCCAGGAGTTGTAGGGAGGTCATACAGGCACGTGGAGGCCACACACAATACTCAGCCTCATCAGGAGCATGCCCAGGCATTGTAGGGAGGTCATACAGGCACCTGGAGGCCACACACAATACTCAGCCTCATCAGGAGCATGCCCAGGCATTGTAGGGAGGTCATACAGGCACGTGGAGGCCACACACAATACTCAGCCTCATCAGGAGCATGTCCAGGCGTTGTAGGGAGGTCATACAGGCTCGTGGAGGCCACACACAATACTCAGCCTCATCAGGAGCATGCCCAGGCATTGTAGGGAGGTTATACAGGCACGTGGAGGCCACACACAATACTCAGCCTCATCAGGAGCATGCCCAGGCGTTGTAGGGAGGTCATACAGGCACGTGGAGGTCACACACAATACTCAGCCTCACCAGGAGCATGCCCAGGCGTTGTAGGGAGGTCATACAGGCACGTGGAGGCCACACACAATACTCAGCCTCATCAGGAGCATGCCCAGGCGTTGTAGGGAGGTCATACAGGCACGTGGAGGCCACACACAATACTCAGCCTCATCAGGAGCATGCCCAGGCGTTGTAGGGAGGTCATACAGGCACGTGGAGGCCACACACAATACTGAGCCTCATCAGGAGCATGCCCAGGCGTTGTAGGGAGGTCATACAGGCACCTGGAGGCTACACACAATACTCAGCCTCATCAGGAGCATGCCCAGGCATTGTAGGGAGGTCATACAGGCACGTGGAGGCCACACACAATACTCAGCCTCATCAGGATCATGCCCAGGCATTGTAGGGAGGTCATACAGGCACGTGGAGGCCACACACAATACTCAGCCTCATCAGGAGCATGCCCAGGCGTTGTAGGGAGGTCATACAGGCACCTGGAGGCCACACACAATACTCAGCCTCATCAGGAGCATGCCCAGGCATTGTAGGGAGGTCATACAGGCACGTGGAGGCCACACACAATACTCAGCCTCATCAGGAGCATGCCCAGGCATTGTAGGGAGGTTATACAGGCACGTGGAGGCCACACACAATACTCAGCCTCATCAGGAGCATGCCCAGGCGTTGTAGGGAGGTCATACAGGCACGTGGAGGTCACACACAATACTGAGCCTCATCAGGAGCATGCCCAGGCGTTGTAGGGAGGTCATACAGGCACGTGGAGGTCACACACAATACTCAGCCTCACCAGGAGCATGCCCAGGCGTTGTAGGGAGGTCATACAGGCACGTGGAGGCCACACACAATACTCAGCCTCATCAGGAGCATGCCCAGGCGTTGTAGGGAGGTCATACAGGCACGTGGAGGTCACACACAATACTCAGCCTCACCAGGAGCATGCCCAGGCGTTGTAGGGAGGTCATACAGGCACGTGGAGGCCACACACAATACTCAGCCTCATCAGGAGCATGCCCAGGCATTGTAGGGAGGTCATACAGGCACGTGGAGGCCACACACAGTACTCAGCCTCACCAGGAGCATGCCCAGGCGTTGTAGGGAGGTCATACAGGCACGTGGAGGCCACACACAATACTCAGCCTCATCAGGAGCATGCCCAGGCGTTGTAGGGAGGTCATACAGGCATGTGGAGGTCACACACAATACTCAGCCTCACCAGGAGCATGCCCAGGCGTTGTAGGGAGGTCATACAGGCACGTGGAGGCCACACACAATACTCAGCCTCATCAGGAGCATGCCCAGGTGTTGTAGGGAGGTCATACAGGCACATGGAGGCCACACACAATACTCAGCCTCATCAGGAGCATGCCCAGGCGTTGTAGGGAGGTCATACAGGCACGTGGAGGCCACACACAATACTCAGCCTCATCAGGAGCATGCCCAGGCGTTGTAGGGAGGTCATACAGGCACGTGGAGGCCACACACAATACTGAGCCTCATCAGGAGCATGCCCAGGCGTTGTAGGGAGGTCATACAGGCACGTGGAGGCCACACACAATATTCAGCCTCATCAGGAGCATGCCCAGGCGTTGTAGGGAGGTCATACAGGCACGTGGAGGCCACACACAATACTGAGCCTCATCAGGAGCATGCCCAGGCGTTGTAGGGAGGTCATACAGGCGCGTGGAGGCCGCACACAATACTCAGCCTCATCAGGAGCATGCCCAGGCGTTGTAGGGAGGTCATACAGGCACGTGGAGGTCACACACAATACTCAGCCTCATCAGGAGCATGCCCAGGCGTTGTAGGGAGGTCATACAGGCACGTGGAGGCCACACACAATACTGAGCCTCATCACGAGCATGCCCAGGCGTTGTAGGGAGGTCATACAGGCGCGTGGAGGCCACACACAATACTGAGCCTCATCAGGAGCATGCCCAGGCGTTGTAGGGAGGTCATACAGGCACGTGGAGGCCACACACAATACTCAGCCTCATCAGGAGCATGCCCAGGCGTTGTAGGGAGGTCATACAGGCGCGTGGAGGCCACACACAATACTGAGCCTCATCAGGAGCATGCCCAGGCGTTGTAGGGAGGTCATACAGGCACGTGGAGGCCACACACAATACTCAGCCTCATCAGGAGCATGCCCAGGCGTTGTAGGGAGGTCATACAGGCACGTGGAGGCCACACACAATACTCAGCCTCATCAGGAGCATGCCCAGGCGTTGTAGGGAGGTCATACAGGCACGTGGAGGCCACACACAATACTGAGCCTCATCAGGAGCATGCCCAGGCGTTGTAGGGAGGTCATACAGGCACGTGGAGGCCACACACAATACTCAGCCTCATCAGGAGCATGCCCAGGCGTTGTAGGGAGGTCATACAGGCATGTGGAGGTCACACACAATACTCAGCCTCACCAGGAGCATGCCCAGGCGTTGTAGGGAGGTCATACAGGCACGTGGAGGCCACACACAATACTCAGCCTCATCAGGAGCATGCCCAGGTGTTGTAGGGAGGTCATACAGGCACATGGAGGCCACACACAATACTCAGCCTCATCAGGAGCATGCCCAGGCGTTGTAGGGAGGTCATACAGGCACGTGGAGGCCACACACAATACTCAGCCTCATCAGGAGCATGCCCAGGCGTTGTAGGGAGGTCATACAGGCACGTGGAGGCCACACACAATACTGAGCCTCATCAGGAGCATGCCCAGGCGTTGTAGGGAGGTCATACAGGCACGTGGAGGCCACACACAATATTCAGCCTCATCAGGAGCATGCCCAGGCGTTGTAGGGAGGTCATACAGGCACGTGGAGGCCACACACAATACTGAGCCTCATCAGGAGCATGCCCAGGCGTTGTAGGGAGGTCATACAGGCGCGTGGAGGCCGCACACAATACTCAGCCTCATCAGGAGCATGCCCAGGCGTTGTAGGGAGGTCATACAGGCACGTGGAGGTCACACACAATACTCAGCCTCATCAGGAGCATGCCCAGGCGTTGTAGGGAGGTCATACAGGCACGTGGAGGCCACACACAATACTGAGCCTCATCAGGAGCATGCCCAGGCGTTGTAGGGAGGTCATACAGGCGCGTGGAGGCCACACACAATACTGAGCCTCATCAGGAGCATGCCCAGGCGTTGTAGGGAGGTCATACAGGCACGTGGAGGCCACACACAATACTCAGCCTCATCAGGAGCATGCCCAGGCGTTGTAGGGAGGTCATACAGGCGCGTGGAGGCCACACACAATACTGAGCCTCATCAGGAGCATGCCCAGGCGTTGTAGGGAGGTCATACAGGCACGTGGAGGCCACACACAATACTCAGCCTCATCAGGAGCATGCCGAGGCGTTGTAGGGAGGTCATACAGGCACGTGGAGGCCACACACAATACTCAGCCTCATCAGGAGCATGCCCAGGCGTTGTAGGGAGGTCATACAGGCACGTGGAGGCCACACACAATACTGAGCCTCATCAGGAGCATGCCCAGGCGTTGTAGGGAGGTCATACAGGCGCGTGGAGGCCACACACAATACTGAGCCTCATCAGGAGCATGCCCAGGCGTTGTAGGGAGGTCATACAGGCACGTGGAGGCCACACACAATACTCAGCCTCATCAGGAGCATGCCCAGGCGTTGTAGGGAGGTCATACAGGCGCGTGGAGGCCACACACAATACTGAGCCTCATCAGGAGCATGCCCAGGCGTTGTAGGGAGGTCATACAGGCACGTGGAGGCCACACACAATACTCAGCCTCATCAGGAGCATGCCCAGGCGTTGTAGGGAGGTCATACAGGCACGTGGAGGCCACACACAATACTCAGCCTCATCAGGAGCATGCCCAGGCGTTGTAGGGAGGTCATACAGGCACGTGGAGGCCACACACAATACTCAGCCTCATTGTGACTTGTTTTAAGGACATTACATCACAGTTGGATCAGCCTGTAGTGTGTTTTTTCCACTTTAATTTTGGGGGTGACTCCACATCCAGGCCTCCATTGGTTAATAAATGTGATTTCCATTGATGATTTTTGTGTGATTTTGTTAGCAGCACATTCAGCTTTCTACAGAACAAAGTATTCAATGAGAAGATTTCATTCATTCAGATCTAGGAGGGGTTATTTCAGTGTTCCCTTTATTTTGTTGAGCAGTGTATATATATATATATGTCTGTGTATATAGACTTACTATCCTTCCTGAGATTTTTGTCTTGTTCTCTGGACAGCAAGTTTCTGGTGGTGGTGGCGTCTCCATTTGGAGGGATCTTGATTTAAAGGGGAATCGCACTTTTATCACCTTGGACTGTGCAGCTCCGGGGTTCAGCCGGTGACTCTCCAGCTCTTGTAATACTACAATTCCCGGTGCACTCCGCCTGCTGCGGACTATCAGAGGATGATGGGACTTGTAGTTGCACTGGTGATAATTTTAACTTGTTTTTACCAGTTCAGTGATCTGCCCAGTCCAGGAGCACAGGCTGCCACAAACAGCGCAGTTATAATACTGTTATTATATTAGACAATTGCTTATAATGCAATTCCATAAAAAAAAAATATCTTCATACCAGGGCTGCACCTTGCAGGCGATGGTCAGAATGACTCCCATCGTCCACACGTTGCACTCACCCATCTCACAGAACGGCCCCCTGAAGCTGTTCGGACAGACGCAGATGAACTTGTTCAGGAGTTTTCTCAGGCAGGTTCCTCCGTTCTTACAGGGATTGTTGGTGCAAACGGACTCGACTGCAAAAAAGAAGACGACAATCACAACCGCGGGCAGCACTAGAGGGGGCGCTGTGCACGGTCAGCGCAGACGTAGCAGAGCTCTCCTTGTATCTGACCCCATTATTATAGGTAGAGAGGAAGCTCTGTGCAGCTTTCCTTATCCTGCGCGGACCCCATATCTGCCCCCCTAGTATGTAAGGCCTTGATGGACCCCATTCTCTGGCTTCCCACTGTGACATGTTGTATGTGATTCCCCTTTCTGCCCTGCTGTGTTTTGCTCACAGAGGATTGTCTTCACTGACACATTGTAGCAAGGTCATCAGCTGTTTAATATCCCATCCGTCATAGTTACAGAATTATAATTAATGTGGCTGAAATAAGACAAGTCCAGGGTCTGTGAGATGATAAGGGAGGGGGGGTTTCTTTTCACTGACAGTAAGTAGATATTTTGTGTAGTCGGCCTCCACCCCGCGGCCGCCTCGTACCTGCGCTGCACGTGGGTCCTTGGTGCGGATAGTGACACCGACACTTGTAATGTGGAGCAAACTTCTTCAGGACGCAGTCGCCGTGGTCGCACGTCTCCTTCTTGCACGGCCGCATCACTGCCCACAAAACGTACAGAAAAAAGTTTAAAAAAGTTTGATGTTAGGAGGTCGGGCCGGTCAACCAGAGGCCAAAAGATCCTCCAGTGGGTTCTTAAAGGAGCTGCCCACAACAGGGGACCCGGGGGTCACTGCTGACCCCACAGCGAGGGCCCTGGAGTTCCTTCTTGCATAGACTGAAATATTACAAGAATTTCTGTTCCATAGGATAAGCACTTACACCAAGAAGAAACATTGACAGCAAAGATTCCTTCTCATTTATGCAGAATATTTCGCAGCCTTATTGCTTTTACAGTAAAGAACCCTCATTTTTTTTATAGAAAATGTTCTTCAGCTTTTTAGCTTCTTTAGCGTTGACAGAAAATATGCTACAGCTTTATTGCTCTTGCAGTTAAAAAAAAATTCACTTTAACTGCTCTTACAGTAAAGAATCCTTTACATCTATAGAAACTAGACCACAGCATTAT
This sequence comes from Phyllobates terribilis, assembly GCF_046119375.1. Lineage (NCBI taxonomy): Eukaryota > Metazoa > Chordata > Amphibia > Anura > Dendrobatidae > Phyllobates > Phyllobates terribilis. The sequence continues at coordinate 356,417,066 of NW_027362765.1, forward strand.
TTCACTGCGGAAAAGAATACTGATTTTTCTTTAGAGGACATATGGGAAATGTTCCTGTAAGGCTGTGGAAATCCAGTCATAACACCTGTGGGAAAAAAAAATCCATAACACCTAAAAGGTAATATTTCAAAGCCGTTTTGCTGTTACAGTAAAGAATCCTGATCATCTATTAAGAATATTACACAGCCATGTTGCTTCTGGGGTAAATAATCTGATTGTCTGCAGAAATATTCCACAGCCTTATTGCTTCTGCTATACAAAATGATGATCATTTAAAGAAATAAAACTTACAGTCTGACTGCTCTTACAGTAAAGAATCCTTGTTACTGCTGTAAAGATCAGATGTTGATTATGTATAGAGAATTTTATAGTCTTATTGCTTTTACAGCCTATAGAGAATATTTCCTAGTCTTAATGCTGTTTCAGTAAAGAATTCTGATCTATCACCTATCAAGAATATTCCACAGATGTATTGCTCTTGCAGTAAATAATACTGATTGTATATGAAAAAAAATTCAGTCTTATTGCTCCTACAGCAATGAATCCTTCTACGAGTATATACCGCAGTCATAGTGCTCTTACAGTGAAGAATACTTACTGTCTGTATAATATATACCACCGCCTTACTGCTCTTAGTAAATTTTCCAGTCTTATTGCTTTTATAGAAATTACTCATTATCGTCTATATAGAGAATTCGGCATCTGTGCAGCTCTTACAGCAAATAATCCTTACCAGTTTCAAAGAATATTGCACAACCTTAATGTTCTTACAATAAAAGGATTTTTCCTGTCCATAGAGAGCTTTTCATAACATAATTGCTGTTACTATAAAGAATCCTGACAGTTTTTGGTAAAAGTGACAGCGCAGATATGATTTGGAGAAGTGTGTGAAGTCTGACACATTTTCCTTCTTTTCTCACCTTTCTCACAGTTTAATCCAGTGAAGAAATCAGCGCAGCGACACGTGTATCCTTGCGCCGTGTTCACACATGTTCCGTGGTTAAAACACGGCTGCGAGCTGCAGGGATCTGGTCAGGAAGTTTCATGTTAACACAATGCAGAACACACACATGGGGCCCGGGTGGTTGAGGGCCCAATTACTACAGAACGAGGGTCTGGGGCCCATCTCTGCACTGCACCATGTACCTCTGCAGACAGGAGGGGAGTCTGCAGGCAGGAGGGGGGTCTGTAGGCAGGAGGGGGGTCTGTAGGCAGGAGGGGGGTCTGCAGACAGGAGGGGGGTCTGCAGACAGGAGAGGGGTCTGTAGGCAGGAAGGGGGTCTGCAGACAGGAGGTGGGGTCTGTAGGCAGGAGGGGGGTCTGTAGGCAGGAGGGGAGTCTGTAGGCAGGAGGGGGTCTGCAGGCAGGAGGGGAGTCTGTAGGCAGGAGGGGGTCTGCAGGCAGGAGGGGAGTCTGCAGGCAGGAGGGGGGTCTGCAGGCAGGAGGGGGGTCTGCAGGCAGGAGGGGGGTCTGTAGGCAGGAGGGGGGTCGGTAGGCAGGAGGGGGATCTGCAGACAGGAGGGGGGTCTGTAGGCAGGAGGGGGGTCTGTAGGCAGGAGGGGGGTCTGCAGACAGGAGAGGGGTCTGTAGGCAGGAGGGGGGTCTGTAGGCAGGAGGGGGGTCTTCAGGCAGGAGTGGGGGGTCTGTAGGCAGGAGGGGAGTCTGCAGGCAGGAGGGGGGTCTGCAGGCAGGAGGGGGGTCTGTAGGCAGGAGGGGAGTCTGTAGGCAGGAGGGGGGTCTGCAGACAGGAGGGGAGTCTGTAGGCAGGAGGGGGGTCTGCAGACAGGAGGGGAGCCTGTAGGCAGGAGGGGGGTCTGCAGGCAGGAGCGGGGTCTGTAGGCAGGAGAGGGGTCTGCAGGCAGGAGGGGGGTCTGCAGACAGGAGGTGGGGTCTGTAGGCAGGAGGGGGGTCTGTAGGCAGGAGGGGAGTCTGTAGGCAGGAGGGGGGTCTGCAGGCAGGAGGGGAGTCTGTAGGCAGGAGGGGGGTCTGTAGGCAGGAGGGGGGTCTGCAGGCAGGAGGGGGGTCTGTAGGCAGGAGGGGAGTCTGTAGGCAGGAGGGGGGTCTGTAGGCAGGAGGGGGATTTGCAGACAGGAGGGGGGTCTGTAGGCAGGAGGGGGGTCTGCAGACAGGAGAGGGGTCTGTAGGCAGGAGGGGGGTCTGCAGACAGGAGAGGGGTCTGTAGGCAGGAGGGGGGTCTGTAGGCAGGAGGGGAGTCTGCAGGCAGGAGGGGGGTGTGCAGGCAGGAGGGGGGTCTGTAGGCAGGAGGGGAGTCTGTAGGCAGAAGGGGGGTCTGCAGACAGGAGGGGAGTCTGTAGGCAGGAGGGGGGTCTGCAGACAGGAGGGGAGTCTGTAGGCAGGAGGTGGGGTCTGTAGGCAGGAGGGGGGTCTGCAGGCAGGAGGGGGGTCTGTAGGCAGGAGAGGGGTCTGCAGGCAGGAGGGGGGTCTGCAGACAGGAGGTGGGGTCTGTAGGCAGGAGGGGGGTCTGTAGGCAGGAGGGGAGTCTGTAGGCATGAGGGGGTCTGCAGGCAGGAGGGGAGTCTGCAGGCAGGAGGGGGGTCTGCAGGCAGGAGGGGGGTCTGTAGGCAGGAGGGGAGTCTGCAGGCAGGAGGGGGGTCTGCAGGCAGGAGGGGGGTCTGTAGGCAGGAGGGGAGTCTGTAAGCAGGAGGGGTGTCTGTAGGCAGGAGGGGGATCTGCAGACACGAGGGGGGTCTGTAGGCAGGAGGGGGGTCTGTAGGCAGGAGGGGGGTCTGCAGACAGGAGAGGGGTCTGTAGGTAGGAGGAGGGTCTGCAGACAGGAGAGGGGTCTGTAGGCAGGAGGGGGGTCTGTAGGCAGGAGGGGGGTCTGCAGACAGGAGGGGGGTCTGTAGGCAGGAGGGGGGTCTGCAGACAGGAGAGGGGTCTGTAGGCAGGAGGGGGGTCTGCAGACAGGAGAGGGGTCTGTAGGCAGGAGGGGGTCTGCAGACAGGAGGTGGGGTCTGTAGACAGGAGGGGGGTCTGTAGGCAGGAGGGGGGTCTGCAAACAGGAGGGGGGTCTGTAGGCAGGAGGGGGGTCTGCAGACAGGAGAGGGGTCTGTAGGTAGGAGGGGGGTCTGCAGACAGGAGGTGGGGTCTGTAGGCAGGAGGGCGGTCTTCAGGCACGAGGAGGGGTCTGTAGGCAAGAGGGGGGGTTTGTAGGCAGGAGGGGAGTCTGTAGGCAGGAGGGGGAGTCTGTAGGCAGGAGGGGGGTCTGCAGGCAGGAGGGGGGTCTGTAGGCAGGAGGGGAGTCTGTAGGCAGGAGAGGGGGCTGCAGGCAGGAGGGGGGTCTGTAGGCAGGAGGGGAGTCTGTAGGCAGGAGGGGAGTCTGCAGGCAGGAGGGGGGGCAGCAGGCAGGAGGGGGGTCTGTAGGCAGGAGGGGAGTCTGTAGGTAGGAGGGGAGTCTGCAGGCAGGAGGGGGGGCTGCAGGTAGGAGGGGGGTCTGTAGGCAGGAGGGGGGGCTGCAAGCAGGAGGGGGGTCTGTAGGCAGGAGGGGAGTCTGTAGGCAGGAGGGGGGTCTGTAGGCAGGAGGGGGATCTGTAGGCAGGAGGGGAGTCTGTAGGCAGGAGGGGGATCTGTAGGCAGGAGGGGAGTCTGTAGGCAGGAGGGGGATCTGTAGGCAGGAGGGGAGTCTGTAGGCAGGAGGGGGGTCTGTAGGCAGGAGGGGGGTCTGTAGGCAGGAGGGGGGTCTGTAGGCAGGAGGGGGATCTGTAGGCAGGAGGGGGTCTGCAGGCAGGAGGGGGTCTGCAGGTAGGAGGGGGGTCTGTAGGCAGGAGGGGGGTCTGCAGACGGGGGGGTCTGTAGGAGGAGGGGGGGTCTTCAGGCACGAGGGGGGGTCTGTAGGCAAGAGGGGGGGTCTGTAGGCAGGAGGGGGGGTCTGTAGGCAGGAGGGGAGGTCTGCAGGCAGGAGGGGGGGTCTGTAGGTGGGAGGGGGGGTGAGTAGGCAGGAGGGGAGTCTGTGGGCAGGAGGGGGGTCTGTAGGCAGGAGGGGGGTCTTCAGGCAGCAGTGGGGGGGTCTGTAGGCAAGAGGGGGGGTCTGTAGCCAGGAGGGGAGTCTGTAGGCAGGAGGGGGTCTGCAGGTAGGAGGGGGGTCTGTAGGCAGGAGGGGGGTCTGCAGACGGGGGGGTCTTCAGGCACGAGGGGGGTCTGTAGGCAAAAGGGGGGGTCTGTAGGCAGGAGGGGTGTCTGTAGGCAGGAGGGGAGGTCTGCAGGCAGGAGGGGGGGTCTGTAGGTGGGAGGGGGGGTCTGTAGGTGGGAGGGGGGGTGTGTAGGCAGGAGGGGAGTCTGCAGGCAGGAGGGGGGTCTGTAGGCAGGAGGGGGCCGGAGGTAGGAGGGGGGTCTGTAGGCAGGAGTGGAGGTCTGCAGACAGGAGGGGGATCTGTAGGCAGGAGGGGGGTCTTCAGGCAGGAGTGGGGGGGTCTGTAGGCTAGAGGGGGGTCTGTAGGCAGGAAGGGAGTCTGTAGGCTGGAGGGGGTCTGCAGGTAGGAGGGGGGTCTGTAGGCTGGAGGGGGGTCTGCAGACGGGGGGTCTGTAGGCAGGAGGGGGGGTCTTCAGGCACGAGGGGTGTCTGTAGGCAGGAGGGGGGTCTGTAGGCAGGAGGGGTGTCTGTAGGCAGGAGAGGGGTTTGGTGGCTTCAAGATGTAGATTTACCCTCCACAGAATCATTGTTGTTCAGGTTCAGTATATGGAAGTTGTCCAACAGTTGTTTTGCCAGGTTTTTCAGCAACTGTTCTGTAAGACAGAAGAGGGATGAGGCAGTGACCAGCAAGCAGTGACCATGGCGAAGTGTAAATCCCACTGCTATCCAGTGGCATACTTCATAACCTGTGAATGATTAGATGATGGGGGTAGTGGCTGAATCCCACCATTCTCAGATCCATCACTGCTGCTTGTTGTCAGGGAACTGAATCATTTGTGCGGTTCACACAGCTGGAGTTTGTTACAATGTGTCCAGTCTGGGCGGGGAAAACCCTCCTGATCACATACAGGTGCAGGGTATGTATAAAGGTCTCTATAAAGGCTTTCAATGCCACCTGTGTACCCCCCTTACTGTATAATACCTCTGAGTTGTCCCCCTCTGTGTACTGCCTCCCTGTATACTCCATACTCCTTTTCTTTTTAACCCCCCTACCTCTTTGTGGTCTCACTACTTTGTTTTCCCCCTTGTGTATTCCCCTGTATACTCCCTCCTGTGTACTCCCCTGTATACTCCCCTGTATACTCCCTCCTGTGTACTCCCCCTGTACACTCCCTCCTGTGTACTCCCCTGTATACTCCCTCCTGTGTACTCCCCTGTATACTCCCTCCTGTACACTCCCCTGTATACTCCCTCCTGTGTACTCCCCTGTATACTCCCTCCTGTGTATTCCCCTGTACACTCCCTCCTGTGTATTCCCCTGTATACTCCCTCCTGTGTATTCCCCTGTACACTCCCTCCTGTGTATTCCCCTGTATACTCCCTCCTGTGTATTCCCCTGTACACTCCCTCCTGTGTATTCCCCTGTATTCTCCCTCCTGTGTATTCCCCTGTACACTCCCTCCTGTGTATTCCCCTGTACACTCCCTCCTGTGTATTCCCCTGTATACTCCCTCCTGTACACTCCCCTGTATACTCCCTCCTGTGTACTCCCCTGTATACTCCCTCCTGTGTATTCCCCTGTATACTCCCTCCTGTGTACTCCCCTGTATACTCCCTCCTGTGTATTCCCCTGTATTCTCCCTCCTGTGTACTCCCCTGTATACTCCCTCCTGTGTACTCCCCTGTATACTCCCTCCTGTGTACTCCCCTGTATACTCCCTCCTGTGTACTCCCCTGTATACTCCCTCCTGTGTACTCCCCTGTATACTCCCTCCTGTGTATTCCCCTGTATACTCCCTCCTATGTACTCCCCTGTATACTCCCTCCTGTGTACTCCCCTGTATACTCCCTCCTGTGTATTCCCCTGTATACTCCCTCCTGTGTATTCCCCTGTATACTCCCTCCTGTGTACTCCCCTGTATACTCCCTCCTGTGTATTCCCCTGTATCCTCCCTCCTGTATACTCCCCTGTATACTCCCTCCTGTGTACTCCCCCTGTACACTCCCTCCTGTGTACTCCCCTGTATACTCCCTCCTGTGTACTCCCCTGTATACTCCCTCCTGTACACTCCCCTGTATACTCCCTCCTGTGTACTCCCCTGTATACTCCCTCCTGTGTATTCCCCTGTACACTCCCTCCTGTGTATTCCCCTGTATTCTCCCTCCTGTGTACTCCCCTGTATACTCCCTCCTGTGTACTCCCCTGTATACTCCCTCCTGTGTACTCCCCTGTATACTCCCTCCTGTGTACTCCCCTGTATACTCCCTCCTGTGTACTCCCCTGTATACTCCCTCCTGTGTACTCCCCTGTATACTCCCTCCTGTGTACTCCCCTGTATACTCCCTCCTGTGTATTCCCCTGTATACTCCCTCCTGTGTACTCCCCTGTATACTCCCTCCTGTGTATTCCCCTGTATACTCCCTCCTGTGTATTCCCCTGTATACTCCCTCCTGTATACTCCCCTGTATTCTCCCTCCTGTGTATTCCCCTGTATTCTCCCTCCTGTATACTCCCCTGTAAACTCCCTCCTGTGTATTCCCCTGTATACTCCCTACTGTGTATTCCCCTGTATACTCCCTCCTGTGTATTCCCCTGTATACTCCCTCCTGTGTATTCCCCTGTATTCTCCCTCCTGTGTACTCCCCTGTATTCTCCCTCCTGTATACTCCCCTGTATACTCCCTCCTGTGTATTCCCCTGTATACTCCCTCCTGTGTATTCCCCTGTATACTCCCTCCTGTGTATTCCCCTGTATACTCCCTCTTGTGTACTCCCCTGTATACTCCCTCCTGTGTATTCCCCTGTATACTCCCTCCTGTGTATTCCCCTGTATACTCCCTACTGTGTATTCCCCTGTATACTCCCTCCTGTGTACTCCCCTGTATACTCCCTCCTGTGTATTCCCCTGTACACTCCCTCCTGTGTACTCCCCTGTATACTCCCTCCTGTGTATTCCCCTGTATACTCCCTCCTGTGTATTCCCCTGTATTCTCCCTCCTGTATACTCCCCTGTATACTCCCTCCTGTGTATTCCCCTGTATCCTCCCTCCTGTGTATTCCCCTGTATACTCCCTCCTGTGTATTCCCCTGTATACTCCCTCCTGTGTACTCCCCTGTATACTCCCTCCTGTGTACTCCCCTGTATACTCCCTCCTGTGTATTCCCCTGTACACTCCCTCCTGTGTACTCCCCTGTATACTCCCTCCTGTGTACTCCCCTGTACACTCCCTCCTGTGTACTCCCCTGTATACTCCCCCCATGTACTCCCCTGTATACTCCCTCCTGTGTATCCCCTGTATACTCACTCCTGTGTACTCCCCTGTATACTCCCTACTGTGTATTCCCCTGTATACTCCCTCCTGTGTACTCCTCTGTATACTCCCTCCTGTGTACTCCCCTGTATACTCCCTTCTGTGTATTCCCCTGTGTACTCCCCCCGTGTACTCCCCTGTATACTCCCTCCTGTGTATTCCCCTGTATACTCCCTCCTGTGTATTCCCCTGTATACTCCCTCCTGTGTACTCCCCTGTATACTCCCCCCGTGTACTCCCCTCTGTGTACTCCCTCCTGTGTATTCCCCTGTATACTCCCTCCTGTGTACTCCCCTGTATACTCCCCTGTGTATTCCCCTGTACACTCCCTCCTGTGTACTCCCCTGTATACTCCCTCCTGTGTATTCCCCTGTATACTCCCTCCTGTGTACTCCCCTGTATACTTCCTCCTGTGTACTCCTCTGTATACTCCCTCCTGTGTATTCCCCTGTATACTCCCTCCTGTGTACTCCCCTGTATACTTCCTCCTGTGTACTCCCCTGTATACTCCCTCCTGTGTACTCCCCTGTACACTCCCTCCTGTGTACTCCCCTGTATACTCCCTCCTGTGTATTCCCCTGTATACTCCCTCCTGTGTACTCCCCTGTATACTTCCTCCTGTGTACTCCCCTGTATACTCCCTCCTGTGTATTCTCCTGTATACTCCCTCCTGTGTACTCCCCTGTATACTTCCTCCTGTGTATTCCCCTGTATACTCCCTCCTGTGTACTCCCCTGTATACTTCCTCCTGTGTACTCCCCTGTATACTCCCCTCTGTGTATTCCCCTGTACACTCCCTCCTGTGTACTCCCCTGTATACTCCCTCCTGTGTACTCCCCTGTATACTCCCCTCTGTATATTCCCCTGTACACTCCCTCCTGTGTACTCCCCTGTATACTCCCCTCTGTGTACTCCCCTGTATACTTCCTCCTGTGTACTCCCCCTGTATACACCCTCCTGTGTATTCCCCTGTGTATTCCCCTGTGTACTCCCCTCTGTGTACTCCCCCCGTGTACTCCCCTCTGTGTACTCCCCTGTATACTCCCTCCTGTGTACTCCCCCTGTATACTCCCTCCTGTGTATTCCCCTGTGTACTCCCCTCTGTGTACTCCCCTCTGTGTACTCCCCTCTGTGTACTCCCCCCATATTTCTCGCTGTGTGACGCTCAGGATATAATATTTACCAGGATTCATCAGTCGATGGAGAAACTGCGGAGAGAAAGATCAGAATGAGATCCGACATGGCACTATGCAAATGAGCTGTAACCCATAGCAACCAGAGATCTTCATCATTCAGGATCACTACGATCATCAGATCACTTCTCATTCACGAGATCTCAGCTGTCAGGATTTTGCGCGGTTACACGATATCCTGCAGATATTAGGGCCGTGTATTCAGGGGGTTCAGGTGCACAAGTCGCCTCGGGGTCCTGGCACATGTGGGGGCCCAAAGACCCCGAAGATGAATATATCAGTTCTATGAACGGCACACAGCAGTCAGGGGTCCGGATACAGAATTCACGTTTTGGTGAATACAGCCTGCTCCTGATTGTAACAATGTATCAGACTAGGGTCCCGGCTTTTATATCACAGAGGTTTGTCCAGACTGGATACAATGTAACAAACCCTCCGCTGTAAAGAACATTACGTCAGGATTTCGTCCTCTGTCTGATAACAGAGATATTTTCAGAGCAAGCAGAGATCTCCTGAGAGGGAGGAAGAGAAGGTTTATAACAAAGAGGAAGGAATGAAGAGAAGGTTTATAACAAAGAGGAAGGAATGAAGAGAAGGTTTATAACAAAGAGGAAGGGATGAAGAGAAGGTTTATAACAAAGAGGAAGGAATGAAGAGAAGGTTTATAACAAAGAGGAAGGGATGAAGAGAAGGTTTATAACAAAGAGGAAGGAATGAAGAGAAGGTTTATAACAAAGAGGAAGGAATGAAGAGAAGGTTTATAACAAAGAGGAAGGGATGAAGAGAAGGTTTATAACAAAGAGGAAGGAATGAAGAGAAGGTTTATAACAAAGAGGAAGGAATGAAGAGAAGGTTTATAACAAAGAGGAAGGAATGAAGAGAAGGTTTATAACAAAGAGGAAGGAATGAAGAGAAGGTTTATAACAGAGGAAGGAATGAAAAGAAGGTTTATAACAAAGAGGAAGGAATGAAAAGAAGGTTTATAACAGAGGAAGGAATGAAAAGAAGGTTTATAACAAAGAGGAAGGAATGAAGAGAAGGTTTATAACAAAGAGGAAGGAATGAAAAGAAGGTTTATAACAGAGGAAGGAATGAAAAGAAGGTTTATAACAAAGAAGAAGGAATGAAGAGAAGGTTTATAACAAAGAGGAAGGAATGAAGAGAAGGTTTATAACAGAGAAAGGAATGAAGAGAAGGTTTATAACAAAGAGGAAGGAATGAAGAGAAGGTTTATAACAAAGAGGAAGGAATGAAGAGAAGGTTTATAACAAAGAGGAAGGAATGAAGAGAAGGTTTATAACAGAGGAAGGAATGAAGAGAAGGTTTATAACAAAGAGGAAGGAATGAAGAGAAGGTTTATAACAGAGGAAGGAATGAAGAGAAGGTTTATAACAAAGAGGAAGGAATGAAAAGAAGATTTATAACAAAGAGGAAGGAATGAAAAGAAGATTTATAACAAAGAGGAAGGAATGAAAAGAAGGTTTATAACAAAGAGGAAGGAATGAAGAGAAGGTTTATAACAAAGAAGAAGGAATGAAGAGAAGGTTTATAACAAAGAGGAAGGAAAGAAGAGAAGCTTTATAACAAAGAGGAAGGAATGAAAAGAAGGTTTATAACAAAGAAGAAGGAATGAAGAGAAGGTTTATAACAAAGAGGAAGGAATGTAAAGAAGGTTTATAACAAAGAAGAAGGAATGAAGAGAAGGTTTATAACAAAGAGGAAGGAATGAAGAGAAGGTTTATAACAAAGAGGAAGGAATGAAAAGAAGGTTTATAACAAAGAAGAAGGAATGAAGAGAAGGTTTATAACAAAGAGGAAGGAATGAAAAGAAGGTTTATAACAAAGAGGAAGGAATGAAGAGAAGGTTTATAACAGAGAAAGGAATGAAGAGAAGGTTTATAACAAAGAGGAAGGAATGAAGAGAAGGTTTATAACAAAGAGGAAGGAATAAAGAGAAGGTTTATAACAAAGAGGAAGGAATGAAGAGAAGGTTTATAACAGAGGAAGGAATGAAGAGAAGGTTTATAACAGAGGAAGGAATGAAGAGAAGGTTTATAACAGAGGAAGGAATGAAGAGAAGGTTTATAACAAAGAGGAAGGAATGAAGAGAAGGTTTATAACAGAGGAAGGAATGAAGAGAAGGTTTATAACAGAGGAAGGAATGAAGAGAAGGTTTATAACAGAGAAAGGAATGAAGAGAAGGTTTATAACAAAGAGGAAGGAATGAAGAGAAGGTTTATAACAAAGAGGAAGGAATGAAGAGAAGGTTTATAACAAAGAGGAAGGAATGAAGAGAAGGTTTATAACAGAGGAAGGAATGAAAAGAAGGTTTATAACAAAGAGGAAGGAATGAAGAGAAGGTTTATAACAAAGAGGAAGGAATGAAGAGAAGGTTTATAACAGAGGAAGGAATGAAAAGAAGGTTTATAACAAAGAAGAAGGAATGAAGAGAAGGTTTATAACAAAGAGGAAGGGATGAAGAGAAGGTTTATAACAGAGGAAGGAATGAAGAGAAGGTTTATAACAAAGAGGAAGGAATGAAAAGAAGATTTATAACAAAGAGGAAGGAATGAAAAGAAGATTTATAACAAAGAGGAAGGAATGAAAAGAAGGTTTATAACAAAGAGGAAGGAATGAAGAGAAGGTTTATAACAAAGAAGAAGGAATGAAGAGAAGGTTTATAACAAAGAGGAAGGAATGAAAAGAAGATTTATAACAAAGAGGAAGGAATGAAAAGAAGATTTATAACAAAGAGGAAGGAATGAAGAGAAGGTTTATAACAAAGAGGAAGGAATGAAGAGAAGGTTTATAACAAAGAAGAAGGAATGAAGAGAAGGTTTATAACAAAGAGGAAGGAAAGAAGAGAAGCTTTATAACAAAGAGGAAGGAATGAAAAGAAGGTTTATAACAAAGAAGAAGGAATGAAGAGAAGGTTTATAACAAAGAGGAAGGAATGTAAAGAAGGTTTATAACAAAGAAGAAGGAATGAAGAGAAGGTTTATAACAAAGAGGAAGGAATGAAGAGAAGGTTTATAACAAAGAGGAAGGAATGAAAAGAAGGTTTATAACAAAGAAGAAGGAATGAAGAGAAGGTTTATAACAAAGAGGAAGGAATGAAAAGAAGGTTTATAACAAAGAGGAAGGAATGAAGAGAAGGTTTATAACAGAGAAAGGAATGAAGAGAAGGTTTATAACAAAGAGGAAGGAATGAAGAGAAGGTTTATAACAGAGGAAGGAATGAAGAGAAGGTTTATAACAGAGGAAGGAATGAAGAGAAGGTTTATAACAGAGGAAGGAATGAAGAGAAGGTTTATAACAAAGAGGAAGGAATGAAGAGAAGGTTTATAACAGAGGAAGGAATGAAGAGAAGGTTTATAACAGAGGAAGGAATGAAGAGAAGGTTTATAACAGAGAAAGGAATGAAGAGAAGGTTTATAACAAAGAGGAAGGAATGAAGAGAAGGTTTATAACAAAGAGGAAGGAATGAAGAGAAGGTTTATAACAAAGAGGAAGGAATGAAGAGAAGGTTTATAACAGAGGAAGGAATGAAAAGAAGGTTTATAACAAAGAGGAAGGAATGAAGAGAAGGTTTATAACAAAGAGGAAGGAATGAAGAGAAGGTTTATAACAGAGGAAGGAATGAAAAGAAGGTTTATAACAAAGAAGAAGGAATGAAGAGAAGGTTTATAACAAAGAGGAAGGGATGAAGAGAAGGTTTATAACAGAGGAAGGAATGAAGAGAAGGTTTATAACAAAGAGGAAGGAATGAAAAGAAGATTTATAACAAAGAGGAAGGAATGAAAAGAAGATTTATAACAAAGAGGAAGGAATGAAAAGAAGGTTTATAACAAAGAGGAAGGAATGAAGAGAAGGTTTATAACAAAGAAGAAGGAATGAAGAGAAGGTTTATAACAAAGAGGAAGGAAAGAAGAGAAGCTTTATAACAAAGAGGAAGGAATGAAAAGAAGGTTTATAACAAAGAAGAAGGAATGAAGAGAAGGTTTATAACAAAGAGGAAGGAATGAAAAGAAGGTTTATAACAAAGAAGAAGGAATGAAGAGAAGGTTTATAACAAAGAGGAAGGAATGAAGAGAAGGTTTATAACAAAGAGGAAGGAATGAAAAGAAGGTTTATAACAAAGAAGAAGGAATGAAGAGAAGGTTTATAACAAAGAGGAAGGAATGAAAAGAAGGTTTATAACAAAGAGGAAGGAATGAAGAGAAGGTTTATAACAAAGAAGAAGGAATGAAGAGAAGGTTTATAACAAAGAGGAAGGAATGAAGAGAAGGTTTATAACAAAGAGGAAGGAATGAAAAGAAGGTTTATAACAAAGAGGAAGGAATGAAGAGAAGGTTTATAGCAAAGAGGAAGGAATGAAGAGAAGGTTTATAACAAAGAAGAAGGAATGAAGAGAAGGTTTATAACAAAGAGGAAGGAATGAAAAGAAGGTTTATAACAAAGAGGACGGAATGAAGAGAAGGTTTATAACAAAGAAGAAGGAATGAAGAGAAGGTTTATAACAAAGAGGAAGGAATGAAGAGAAGGTTTATAACAAAGAGGAAGGAATGAAGAGAAGGTTTATAACAAAGAGGAAGGAATGAAGAGAAGGTTTATAACAGAGGAAGGAATGAAGAGAAGGTTTATAACAAAGAGGAAGGAATGAAGAGAAGGTTTATAACAGAGGAAGGAATGAAGAGAAGGTTTATAACAAAGAGGAAGGAATGAAAAGAAGATTTATAACAAAGAGGAAGGAATGAAAAGAAGATTTATAACAAAGAGGAAGGAATGAAAAGAAGGTTTATAACAAAGAGGAAGGAATGAAGAGAAGGTTTATAACAAAGAAGAAGGAATGAAGAGAAGGTTTATAACAAAGAGGAAGGAAAGAAGAGAAGCTTTATAACAAAGAGGAAGGAATGAAAAGAAGGTTTATAACAAAGAAGAAGGAATGAAGAGAAGGTTTATAACAAAGAGGAAGGAATGTAAAGAAGGTTTATAACAAAGAAGAAGGAATGAAGAGAAGGTTTATAACAAAGAGGAAGGAATGAAGAGAAGGTTTATAACAAAGAGGAAGGAATGAAAAGAAGGTTTATAACAAAGAAGAAGGAATGAAGAGAAGGTTTATAACAAAGAGGAAGGAATGAAAAGAAGGTTTATAACAAAGAGGAAGGAATGAAGAGAAGGTTTATAACAGAGAAAGGAATGAAGAGAAGGTTTATAACAAAGAGGAAGGAATGAAGAGAAGGTTTATAACAAAGAGGAAGGAATAAAGAGAAGGTTTATAACAAAGAGGAAGGAATGAAGAGAAGGTTTATAACAGAGGAAGGAATGAAGAGAAGGTTTATAACAGAGGAAGGAATGAAGAGAAGGTTTATAACAGAGGAAGGAATGAAGAGAAGGTTTATAACAAAGAGGAAGGAATGAAGAGAAGGTTTATAACAGAGGAAGGAATGAAGAGAAGGTTTATAACAGAGGAAGGAATGAAGAGAAGGTTTATAACAGAGAAAGGAATGAAGAGAAGGTTTATAACAAAGAGGAAGGAATGAAGAGAAGGTTTATAACAAAGAGGAAGGAATGAAGAGAAGGTTTATAACAAAGAGGAAGGAATGAAGAGAAGGTTTATAACAGAGGAAGGAATGAAAAGAAGGTTTATAACAAAGAGGAAGGAATGAAGAGAAGGTTTATAACAAAGAGGAAGGAATGAAGAGAAGGTTTATAACAGAGGAAGGAATGAAAAGAAGGTTTATAACAAAGAAGAAGGAATGAAGAGAAGGTTTATAACAAAGAGGAAGGGATGAAGAGAAGGTTTATAACAGAGGAAGGAATGAAGAGAAGGTTTATAACAAAGAGGAAGGAATGAAAAGAAGATTTATAACAAAGAGGAAGGAATGAAAAGAAGATTTATAACAAAGAGGAAGGAATGAAAAGAAGGTTTATAACAAAGAGGAAGGAATGAAGAGAAGGTTTATAACAAAGAAGAAGGAATGAAGAGAAGGTTTATAACAAAGAGGAAGGAATGAAAAGAAGATTTATAACAAAGAGGAAGGAATGAAAAGAAGGTTTATAACAAAGAAGAAGGAATGAAGAGAAGGTTTATAACAAAGAGGAAGGAATGTAAAGAAGGTTTATAACAAAGAAGAAGGAATGAAGAGAAGGTTTATAACAAAGAGGAAGGAATGAAGAGAAGGTTTATAACAAAGAGGAAGGAATGAAAAGAAGGTTTATAACAAAGAAGAAGGAATGAAGAGAAGGTTTATAACAAAGAGGAAGGAATGAAAAGAAGGTTTATAACAAAGAGGAAGGAATGAAGAGAAGGTTTATAACAGAGAAAGGAATGAAGAGAAGGTTTATAACAAAGAGGAAGGAATGAAGAGAAGGTTTATAACAAAGAGGAAGGAATAAAGAGAAGGTTTATAACAAAGAGGAAGGAATGAAGAGAAGGTTTATAACAGAGGAAGGAATGAAGAGAAGGTTTATAACAGAGGAAGGAATGAAGAGAAGGTTTATAACAGAGGAAGGAATGAAGAGAAGGTTTATAACAAAGAGGAAGGAATGAAGAGAAGGTTTATAACAGAGGAAGGAATGAAGAGAAGGTTTATAACAGAGGAAGGAATGAAGAGAAGGTTTATAACAGAGAAAGGAATGAAGAGAAGGTTTATAACAAAGAGGAAGGAATGAAGAGAAGGTTTATAACAAAGAGGAAGGAATGAAGAGAAGGTTTATAACAAAGAGGAAGGAATGAAGAGAAGGTTTATAACAGAGGAAGGAATGAAAAGAAGGTTTATAACAAAGAGGAAGGAATGAAGAGAAGGTTTATAACAAAGAGGAAGGAATGAAGAGAAGGTTTATAACAGAGGAAGGAATGAAAAGAAGGTTTATAACAAAGAAGAAGGAATGAAGAGAAGGTTTATAACAAAGAGGAAGGGATGAAGAGAAGGTTTATAACAGAGGAAGGAATGAAGAGAAGGTTTATAACAAAGAGGAAGGAATGAAAAGAAGATTTATAACAAAGAGGAAGGAATGAAAAGAAGATTTATAACAAAGAGGAAGGAATGAAAAGAAGGTTTATAACAAAGAGGAAGGAATGAAGAGAAGGTTTATAACAAAGAAGAAGGAATGAAGAGAAGGTTTATAACAAAGAGGAAGGAAAGAAGAGAAGCTTTATAACA